>NW_021845786.1:0-587 GCF_003651465.1 Formica exsecta
AAAAAAGGCCAAGCATATATACCGCGATATATCGATAGATGCAACGGATCCAAGAAGAAGTAGCACTTTTCTTTATTCGAAGACCAGGAGGCATAAAGAAAGCCCGTTGGTCAGTCGTAATGAATAATGCCCACATCTGTTCGGGACATCCCATCAGTAACTGTGACCCCTCGCCCTCTCACCTTCTATACCTCCTCACCTTGGTGCTCACCCTAAAAACCATTTCCACCCCATCGCTGCTTTCTCACCCGATTTCGCTGCATATCAAATTATGGAGTTCTGAATGGCCGATCGTCGCCTGCTGCTGCTGTGATATATTTGGATATATTAAATTTTTTTTCGTATATATATACCGGACACTCAACATACATTCACGTTTACGTCTCAGGCGAATCAATACTAAGCTCAGTCCATTATTTTATACTATTTTCTTCGATTTCTTTTTCTTTTTAACTTAAAGACACAGTAATAGCTTTATAAATGTAATTATTTTGTAATGTTTAAGAAATAAGTTAATAATAATTATTGACCAAGTAATTAAAAATATATGTTAAACATAGAAAAATATTTATTAAAAAATTTAATTA
>NW_021845787.1:0-587 GCF_003651465.1 Formica exsecta
AGAAAAACATAATTTCATGCTTTATTCAAGCCTTCGTTTCTGTAGTATATTAGACTGTATAATATGTTCTCGTAAATCTCGTAAAAAAAAAGAGGATGATAAAAGTATATGCGACGACATATTAATAAATAAAGTATTATAACAACTAGTTAGAATAAATTTGTTTATTATACTAATAACAGAGTATACACACATGATCTCCTGCCTTGCAGATCGTTCTTTTATTGTTCAATAATATCAAAGGCGTTCCAATAGGTCGTTAAAATAGTTATTTTACCGCGCGATTTCTATCATTTTATTATTTTAAAAAATTCATGACGACTAATTTAAAAATCGGAAAGATATAAACAAAATGTTCCAATTTAACCTTTCCAAGCAATTATGTTTACAACTAATGGTTATTCAGTTAAAAAATGTATCAGATTGAAGTTACAAAATAAATATCTTTTATGTATATATCATCAATATATGTATAAACAAAATCGTTTTTAAGATTTATTTATTTTTTTAAATCTCGTAAGCGCGATTTCATTTATGACCAAAAACGATAAGATCCGGTCTCCATTGTAGATGATGATATATAACTA
>NW_021845788.1:0-587 GCF_003651465.1 Formica exsecta
AAAATTCGACATATATGTATATTAGTTTTCGCGTACGATAATGTTGGAGTATCGTAAGAGTATAATTTTTAGAGATTCTTTTTCTCTTTACGCGACCATAAAAATTTGCATCGATAGAGCTAATTGGATTTCACGCGTAATCAGATATTGCCGTAAACTTTCTTTCTCGTAAAATGGAGGAGAATGACTTATATCTTTAGCAGAAACACCCGGCATCTCCGCGTCGAGTTCGGGAATAATGCGTTCGCCGCGCGCGATCGGCGCAGCTCTCCTCAGCAGGGGCACCGTGCATAATCTGTAATCGCCCAATCAAGGCGTTCGACCAAGCGCCTCTGCCTCTGCCTCTGCACTCTTGGCCCTGCTACCGTCGCGCGCTAGCTTTCTTGTCATCGCCACCAACATGGCGCCTTAGCCTTCAGTCTCTTCCATCTTCTCCTCTTTTCTCGTCCCCTTCCCCTCTCCTCTTTACGCCACGACAGCCACGTCGTCCCCCCGGCGATCTCCCCCTCGCATTTCCCCACCGGCTTCTCCCCATTCTCTTTTCCTCCTCTTCCTCTTTTCCTTCGGCCTCAAATGGCCAAGAGGGA
>NW_021845789.1:0-587 GCF_003651465.1 Formica exsecta
ATATATATATAAAGAATAAAATAAAATTAACAAAGAGAAAAAGTGGAGCGTAATTTTTTGAGGGCCTTTGATACTACCAATAGCGCGCGATACCTTTTTTCCAAGCTCGTACGGTTCCCTTTGACGCCACGTTACTTCGTTAAATATCATACTTTGTCGGGGGGAACATTTTTGTCGCCCTGTGAAACGATCGCTACTTGGCAAGGAAAAAAGAGAGAGAGAGAGAGAAAGAGAGAAAAAGAAAAATCGGTACGGCGAGTCGACGTAGTATTTTACGGGAGCATCGGCCGATTAACGCGAAAGGGCCGCGCTTTCGGCATCGGATCGATGAGAACTCGGCTCTTTAATTCTCCGGAGCATTAAAATCGATCCCTCTCCCCCCTCGTTGTGAAATTTCCCTTTCCCTGTTCGCGAAAGAAGAACGGAGAAGACCAATAAGTAGTTTCTCTCCCATCCCCGTGACCTCCCACAGTAATAATACTGTCCCTCTCGGTTTAAGTTTCCTTTTGAATAACCTGTAGGTCACCGCATAAAAAGGAAACTTGTTGCGTTTACTTTATGTGTGTATACGTATACAGAGAGTGTCT
>NW_021845790.1:0-587 GCF_003651465.1 Formica exsecta
AGATGACATATGCTATCCAACTGCATTCTTCTAAACAACTTAAAAGAAAATAACAGCTCAGTGACGCTTGGCAACCATAAAGACAGAATGATAAATGTTGTTTATTTTACATTTTTCTCATGTAGACATTTAATTTTAGCCAGGAAATCTAATTTTATATCTTTAGTAAACAAAAATATATATATTTTAAGGAAAAAAATAATTTTTGAAGAAATATAAAGTGCCAATTCCTTTCTTCTTTTACTTATAAATGATTTACTTATAATTATTACAAAATAAAAAAATGTAGCCTTTCTAATAAGTAAGTAATTGTTTATAATGAAAATTCATATTCTCGTGCGCGTATATAACTACTCCGAAAAGAATAATAACCTAATAAAGATATTTTATGTCATTATATATATGTATATATAAAATATGAAAGAGAAAAGAAAATAAAGGAAACAAATAGCTTTTCCTTCGTCCTCTTTTGAGAATTATTTTATGTTTGTATTAAATTATCAGTTTCCGCAGAAACTTTCAAAAATTGCCGTAGCCGATGGTATTTCACATCGTCATGGCGGGGTATTGGTAAAAGTTTTCAACTA
>NW_021845791.1:0-588 GCF_003651465.1 Formica exsecta
CAGGTTCTGTAATTCAAGTAAGAGTGAAAGTTACAAAAATAAGCGCATTTATTAGAAAATTTATAATTTCATTGGTCAAAATCTAGTAAATTCGCTCATTTTTGTAATTTTCATTCTCATTTGAATTATAGAATCGATACTCAGATCTAGTTATTATCGTTTACCTAGGTTGATCTTTCCGCTCAGTGAGCAGCCTGCAGGCCTGCAGTTTAGACAATATGTCGAATATGTCTGTCGTGCGTTTTGTGCGCTAATTCCGATAGAAATAAAGAATTGTTGCAAGAAACGCGTATACAGTGATCTTAGGTTCACATTTTAAATCACAAAGCACATTGATGCCAAAATCGCTGGCTAAATCATGCGTCTCTCAATGATTTAGATATACGAATTACGCGGTAAGATATCAGATCAAGATGTATATACTAGCCTACTAGCATATAAGAAATTGCATATATACACATCTTCCATTACATATGAAATTTTTTCATACAATTATTTCTGTGTACATACTCAAGTATAAATAGACATAAATAAAATCACATTTTTCTATATTCTATCAAATATATTATGTATACATTGTAAGAGTTA
>NW_021845792.1:0-588 GCF_003651465.1 Formica exsecta
ATGCTCACATTATTGCGATCTTTTATTCCGCAGCTAAATCAAGCAAAGAAAAGAGAGATTGAAAAATACTCGATTAAGAAATAGTAATGTGGCATTCTCTTGGAAAATCTTATGTGCTTTCTCTCAATACTCAATTAAATTCATAGTTCGCCGATAGAGATTGAATATGGAAAATCGAGATCGCAACGTTCGACATTTCGCAGTCTGTTGGAAAAAATGTTACATTACGGGATTCGTTATCGTTAATTGTCTCAATTTGGCGGACGAAATTTTAGGCGTACGACTCGTTATCGAGAAAATTCGCAGATACGGCTGACGGGGAACACATAGATGAAATGCGCGTCGCAATCTCCTGCAAGGCGAGCATTAAAATTTAAGTGGTTCCGCGTCCGTGGATCGCGCGAGATCGCGTTTCCCGGCGCGTAGTCGAACATCGCGCATAACTTTCCACGAGGTGGAAAGCACCTCGGTCGCGATCGGTCCGGCACTTTTTCGTGTTGCGAGTAATAGCGAAGTCGATTCACGGAATAAGAAGGGTCAGGCGAAGCCTACTTTCTTCCTCTGAATTGTCGCGCATTCGTGGGGGGG
>NW_021845793.1:0-588 GCF_003651465.1 Formica exsecta
ATATATATATATATATTGTAAAATACATTAGATTAGAGAAAAACATCACCGTAAATTATATTTGCAAGTAAAATGCAATAGGATGTGTCGGTTAAAGAGGATTGATTAATGTGCAACGAGTTACCCGGTTCAATACACACATATACAGAGATACTATATAAAGATTTAGAGAAGAGAAAGGAACACATCTTTGTCTTGTGTTTAACCGGCACTTAAAAACTGGCACGTTGATCTCGAGCTTCCCAACCGAGATTCTACACATGTGCAATGTCGCCAGAAGCGATGATGAACACGTGTATACGAAAAGATCATCTCCACGAGCACCTGTAAAATACGTGTGTCATGTTTCCGGTGATACACGCGGTGATACATCGAGATGACGATAACGAAAGAAAGTATTTAGCATGCAAATCGACGAGCAATGTCGGATGTTGTCATGCGTTTTGATTATCGAGCAGAGACGCGTGCGAAAGTGCGTGTGGCTCAACTTTTTATCTAAATTTTCTAAGCGTTTCGTAATTTCTCTTTTAGCGTGCGTCTTTTTTCGACACGTTAATACATCGCTTATTGGGTTATATATATATATAT
>NW_021845794.1:0-588 GCF_003651465.1 Formica exsecta
ATATATATATATGGAGTGACAGCGTGCTGATAATGTCCCACGCGGAAATTGATGTATCATGTGAATACTATAATTTGTTCGATCACAAAGCAATACCAATCACCACCCACTGCTCAAAACGTCGAATTTAACGCCCTCCACCCATTTAATTAAAGTTTAAAAGACCTTTCTACGCGCGCGCGTTTTGAACGTGCAAATTACATTACCACGCGCTATCAATATATTTGCCTATGTGCATTATTATTTCAAAATTACGCTGTCACACGCATACTTCTTTATATATGCGTCAATTTTGACGCAATTCACATTAATCTGAATTAAATTGCTAACAATCTATCGCATAGCAATTATATTCATTTTCCAATATGAATGTCAATTATTATTTTATATCTCTATACTTATCGAATGAATATTGGCAAGGGAAGCAAAAGTTGCTGGTTAGGAAAATATTTTGGTCAAATAAAAGACACACTGCTTGGGCGAGCGCTCGTTCATATTAAGCATGCAAATGAATACTTCAACCTTGCTGTCTAGGCCAATTTGAAGATTTAAAGGACTAACATAGTGTTTAATATGTTGCATGCAAGC
>NW_021845795.1:0-588 GCF_003651465.1 Formica exsecta
TTTATTATTATTTTTATATTTTTATAAATTCAATTATTTTCCTACGATTTATTTTATTCTAAATTAATTCGCCATAAATCTTAATGATCTCTCTGTCGCTGTAGCAACTAACAAAATTCTATGAAAGCAAATTATCAAATAGAATCATGACTTAATCACGTCATTTACAGAGGAATTATTTCTCGCCTCATCTTTCTCCATTTTCGTCAAACGTACAAAACAAATAAATTTCAACGATGCTTCTAATTAAAAACTGCATAATTCGAATAATGTTCGGGCAATATAATACACGTAGCTAGCGCATTAAAAACAATTATTTCAATAAGCGTAGCTAAGCGACAAAATTATTAATATGCATCTCCACTCGTTGCGCGCACGAGATCGCGTGTTACACATACATTTAAATATCCATTAAGTCTATGCCTATGTCTCTTTTTTTTTCGCGCCATCATTACACGAAATATGAACGATGCAATATTTTAGATAAGAAGCGGAATACAAGCCTGGACAAGAAGAAATATCCTTCCTTTCGAAAAATTAAAAAAATAATGTAAACTTTCTTTCGCGCAAACTTTCTTCCCGCAATAA
>NW_021845796.1:0-588 GCF_003651465.1 Formica exsecta
CTTAATTGACACTTGTTAATTGAAACTTCTATTCAAATAGGTTAGTAGATTATATTTCGCATTCGATAAGAGCATTTTACAAAGTATGTGATATTTAATATATAATTTTCACAATGCAATGTTGTATTATTTGCAGAAAATATTGATTCTTTAACGTCGTCCGATTATTCATGCAATGTCGCATCGAAAAAAAGAAGCAATTAATACTGTAGAAAGTTTTATAAGCTCGGTTTCCGGTGTACAATTTTTATCCAAGAATTTTCATTGATACGTTTTCAAGACAGATTATCGTGTCCGACACAGTGTATGGCGCATTTATATTAAAAAGTAAGGATTATCGATCATTTTAATAAATAAGCGGTGTGAAATCGTCATTACCACATAAGACAGGATAAACCGCACACTGTATAGTATAAAGTGTGCCCAGCAGATGGCGGTTGTAGATACTCTGATTATCTCATTCGCTTTTTTATTATATCAGCACTCTTATTGTTAAAGGAGAGACGACGATATTTAATAAATCAGGATATTTTACATTAAAGCGGCTTAAGAGGATGCCGGACCGTCCTGTTTTACCGGCCATAATAA
>NW_021845797.1:0-588 GCF_003651465.1 Formica exsecta
AAATCAAGCGAGAGAAATGTTCAGAAATATATTATAATAAGAGAGAATGAATTTGAGGTGATTTTATTCGCGAAATATACCTTGTGTGTTTATATCAGGTGCGTTAAGTCGCATCTGCAAAATATTGATTTTTCACATCCTCTTACTTAGTTTCTCAAGAGACAAGATTCTTGATATTTTCTTTCTGACTCACTTCGCAGAATCCACGCCTATAAATATTCCGCGCAATCTAAAAAGAATTCCCCGACCAGCTTTCTCGAAAATTCTCGCTACGACTCCCACGATTGTCATATAGCTGGATGCTATTTCGTAACATCTTATACGCAAACGAAAATTCGGACATATGTAGATCTGTCGTTCTTACTTGGCGACAATTTTACAAACGAATACATCGTCGCGTTCATATAAAAAAGCGCACCTGGTAGCTAAAAACTTGATAAATACAACAATTTGGGATTTATTCGAGCATAAAGCACGTTTGACATGCCAGGTATCTTTCATTCGAACATAAAGCGAGATCACAGAGGAAAGACGAGGGCGCGATGAGTATATCTGTTTGCGTTTTGCGACTCGAGGCACGTTTAGCAC
>NW_021845798.1:0-588 GCF_003651465.1 Formica exsecta
AATCTTTCTTGCTTGGGTCTCTTGGCAATTTTGTCATAAAGTATAAGTCTTGAGCTTCATTTTGAGCTCTCGCTGCCTTCTGGAGTACCTTTCCATTGAAAGATATAACTCACACAAAAGTAAAAACATCTATTTTAGCAACTTTATGCCAACTGATATGTCATTTTTACGGCCGTAGATTCATAGCTAGATAGATTCAGTAGATTCAGAGCTAAGAGATTTATCAGAAATGACTTGATAGAACTTAAGACAAATTTGGTGTTGAACAGTGTTATTCTATTACTGTTGAAATAAATATACTCGACAGATTTAGGTTACGCGCATATTTTGTAAAATATAAATATAAAGATTCTAAATATTTCCAGATTTTCTAACATTAAAGCACGTATATGTGCACGTACAATCTCTTTGTTGTGTTCGAATAAGGATGAAATTTTGTCATTACGTTATATCACTGCTTTCTTTGCTTAATCGCTCGAAATGAAAAGAGTAATTTTAATTTCAACGAGTGAGAACTAGTGAAGACTGTGATATGAAAGTAACATTGCCCAGACAGCACAAGGATGTCCTTAGGACGTCCAAAGGGCA
>NW_021845799.1:0-589 GCF_003651465.1 Formica exsecta
TGTTCGTAAACATCACAGTGATGGGAGAATGTCGGAATATCGCGACAATTAACTTACGCGATCGTAATTAGTCACATTTTTTCAATTAATGCGTATACATACAAATGAAAATTTTCGGTGCGCAGTCGGTATAAAAAAACTTCCGCTGCATATTGCGAATTTTTCGTACGAGAGAACTGAAATCTGTCGTGTATCACGAATATTAAAATATCGACAGTGCCATGCAAGGATTACTGTGTCTCGCGTTGAATTATTCGTCTCGAGACTATCGTGAATGGAAAACAAGTTTTCGGGAGTACCGTAGAAAGGTAATATTACAATTGTCGTACAACAAACTTTTTAACCATACTGATCGGCTGCAAAATAGAAAATTTCTTGAGTCTCTAAAAATTAGCTAATCAATGCGTTTGAAAAGTTTGTCGTATGGCAAATCGGCCTTAGGCTGCGTTCAGTAACATCACTCGTGAACATACGAGCGTTGTTCTATCTTTGTTATTTAGGCTTATTTAAATACGTTCAGGAAACACAACCATTGGGTAGCAAACACTGATGCCAGAATTGAGACGCGAGCAACACGACTCCGTAATGG
>NW_021845800.1:0-589 GCF_003651465.1 Formica exsecta
CATCAATGTTGACTTAATACTGTGTCAAGGTTTCGGTTTCATGCAGCAAGCAATAGATGACGGACATAAAACAAAACGGACATGTCGAAAATGTAGAACGCTCATCGAGGATGAAATCGAATATGGGCCGCACATGATCATCGATACAACTATCGTAACTGATGACAGGTATATGACCAGAAACAAAGATCTTTGTCATACACTTAATTCAATTACGAAAATTGTCGAAATAAAGAATAGAATCTATTCATTAGCTGGTATTGTAAGTTGGTCAGCAGGACACTATATCGGGTACGCGAAATCTGGTATGTACTGGCACGAGTACAACGATGTGGGACCAACTCGTGAAAGCGTTAATCCGAGCAAAATAATTCAACCCCATCTGATTTTGTATGTGTTTTCAGATGAAAAACGTTAACAAAAATCGATAACGAGACCAAGACTGCAAATTTTCTATTACTTTTAAAATTCATTATAAAAAGAAAATAAATATAAATAAATAAAAAATACAAAAAAAAACAAATAGCAAAAAAATACAAAAAAAAATATTAAAACAAAAAATACAAAAAAAACAAATAGCAAAAAAATA
>NW_021845801.1:0-589 GCF_003651465.1 Formica exsecta
AATTCACTTTTGAGAGCATCAACAATCTCTTGCATCTGAGTTTCATCTTGGCCTGCAATGATAATATCATCAACGTAGAGCAGGAGATACAACCGACACTTCTTGCATGTAGCTGTATAAAGACAGTAGTCTCGCTCTGACCTTTTGAGTCCTAAAGTCAGAATGAACTCGTTGAATCGAGCGTTCCATGCTCGTGGAGCTTGTTTCAGTCTATATAGGAAACGATTCAGCTTGCATACGAGACCGCTATCTTGGGTAAATCCTTGAGGTAACCTCATGTATATTTCTTCATTGATGGTTCCGTGTAGAAAGGCGTTTTTGACATCTAACTGTCTAGTTTTTAGCTTGAATTCATTGGCTATCGATAGAAGGGTTCGCACCGTAGTGAGACGCGCAACTGGCGCGTACGTTTCTTCGTAATCCAGGCCCCTTCGTTGAGAGCATCCTTTCACTACCAGACGTGCCTTGTATTTGTCGATGTTTCCGTCTTTGTCCCTTTTTATCTTGAAGACCCATCTGTTACTAATGACCCTTTTTCCAGGGGGCAATGGTATTAAGTCCCAAGTTTTGTTTTCAACAAGGGAAGTAA
>NW_021845802.1:0-589 GCF_003651465.1 Formica exsecta
CCAAATCCTTTCTCCGGCCTGCCCGCGAGGCTATGCTCTCGTACGTTTAGCTCGAGTATACAATAAGGCAGAAGAGAATTCAATCCCTCTGTGATTCCACTTGGAAGTGCATTTATCATAGCTTACGTATACTAATTTGCTCCAGCTAAATTACACAAAAGGAGAATAAAAAATATTTTTATTTAAAAATTAATATGCAAATTATCACAAAAAATCTCGTTTTGGCGATTTTAATTTAAAATGACTTTATTTTCGCTTAAACTTTTACTATTATTTATTAAAATGCAATCTTGCAAATTAAAATGCAGTATTGCAAATTTTTAATTAAAAAATGAAACTAAATAGACTATCTAAATAATTCCATATTTATATTTAATTGAAATAAATTTTCTTACGCCATAAATTGGGTAAAATAATTGATAAAAGCTATGATGTCTCCAAATCGCGGAGAGTCTCCGCGAGTCGCAATAATCGCGCGATCATCGCAGAGAGGAGCAAGATCTTCGGTGATTCCACGAAGAGGTAAGCAAGAAAAAAAGGTAGACGCGCACGAGAGAAAAGAAAAAGAAAGAGAGAGAGAGAGAGAGAG
>NW_021845803.1:0-589 GCF_003651465.1 Formica exsecta
TAAAAAGAAAAAAATAAATAAATAAATAAATAAATATATAATTATTTTTTGTAATATTTACAGCCAATTCATCTTTTGTGAGAATATTAAAATCTTAATAATTTGTGTGCGTGCATGTATGCGCGCGCGCGTGTATGTGTATTTTTTCACAATTTGTAGAAAATTACAAATTATGTGAAATAATATTGAATTAAGTCTTTACTATGATCAGCAAACAAATCACAATGATTTTGATTCAATCAAATGAAAGTGCAAGCCATGCACACGCATCCGCAACTATACTTGACCTTTTTTTTAACTTTTTGCGTCCGTTTTGTTTTGCGCGTATGCAAGTAAGTATGGATGGTTAATGCGTGACGATCTCTACGTGACGGGCGTACAGTTAGCGATTAGCGACCATGCGGGCGCGGTAGATCAGTGTACAGTGAGCGATCTACTTTTGTGGCCGAGATAATCTAACCTGCGTCGCGTCCTCACCCTCACCCTCCAATTCGAGCTTTCGGCGTTTCGAACGCTCGCTGCTATCGGTCTCCTCTCCGTTTTCGCGCGATTTCAACATTGACAAGCTGCAAACATTGGTACAAAGCTA
>NW_021845804.1:0-590 GCF_003651465.1 Formica exsecta
ATTAATATATATATATATATATCACTCTGATATATTCTTTATATGTATATTGTATTAATATTAATAAAAAAAACTTTTTTTTATTAATATATGGGATAAAAAGAAATTTTTTTCCTCTCCCTAATAAAAAATAGCGTTGATTAAAAATTTATTATATCAATAAAACTTTTATTTCATGAATTCAGTAACTTTTTAATCACGTGAAAAAAAAATCACGTATTATTTTATGGTGGCCTAAATTTTCATTATCACTCACATTAAAAATGGTAATTAAATAAACCAAAAAATCTTCAGCAAACATTAAAAAAAAAACACTAAACTTTTACCTAGTTTGCCGGAAAGACACGCGACTGCAGCTTATCAAAATGATACACTACGTCAGTGTGTACGACTCGAGTGAGTCTCGTAAATGATTGTAATTTTTGCGCGATCTCATGCGTGCATACCTCGCATATATACCGTATAATGAGTGAGGGGCAAACGATATCATCGACATCATCATCAAGGTTGACGCCAGGTGTACGCGCACAACAGAATCTTGATGCGTGAGGTAGCGATGCACATCGCGACGTGCGGTTATTTTCGCGACT
>NW_021845805.1:0-590 GCF_003651465.1 Formica exsecta
CGATACTTTTCTCGCTCACATATACGTAATAGAATCGCCTCCCGGAGCGATTTATGTTTATGTTTATTCAACGTGCATGTGTCGAATTGGTATGCGTGGTTCCGCTTATGTTTATGAGCCCTATTCGCGATAATGCATGAGCGTTACATATTGGTTTAGGTGGCATTCGGAAATGAATGTATCGTCAGATTGGCGAGCTGTAAGCGCGGCGCCATTAGGATATATGTAAATTAGGCATAGGATATTGGTGTAAGAGGGGAAGAGAATTGCATCCTGCAATTCAATGATATAATGGCCAAACGAAAAAATCCGGATGCAATTGCGCATCCGGTCATCCGCGAGCGATATTTTTTCATGCTTATATATACCATTATTTATAACATTAATATATATCACTGTAACTATTACGTACGCTAGGTGAATATACACAATTTTTGCAAAGCTGGATTATAAGCTTCAGGAAAAACATCAAAATATAATCAAATATAAATATATATAATGTATGGCATACAGGGTGTCCCAGAATTAGACCGACAAACTTCACTTCATGATTAAAAAAGACACCAAAACAAGCCAATTTTGTCAAAAAA
>NW_021845806.1:0-590 GCF_003651465.1 Formica exsecta
TTATTCCAAAAACGGACAGAACTTTCCGGTAGACCTAATATAATTTATTTAATGTAGACAAATAAAAATTCTTAAATCTTTATGAAAACTAATATCCGAATCCATTATATTGTAATTTCGAAAATTGATTCGAATGCGGAATCAATTGCAACAAAGTATCCGCTACGATCATCTTATGATCGTGAATAAACATGATATAAACATTAAGCGTTTTCGGATTATAATCGCAACGCGAATGAACGCAGCCGAGTTTAGTGAATGGACCAATCAAACACCCGTGTCTGTGCTTACTTTGTTGATTTCAGTCTACTCTCGTTAGCCAATTAAAGTTCATAATTATAGCCGCCACTCATCAGTAGAGGCTCTAGAATATATGACTCACAACGGATGTCGCAATTCTCTTACCATTTCACTCACACAGTCGCAAAAGCAAGTATCATTGTTGATTAGCATAGTTGTTGCAAATCGCAGTTATCGATTATGCGCCGAATGGAGGCGGACTCCGTCATTCATAGAAATATAATAAAACGATGAGTGATAAGATTTTCGATAGAGCTCGAACAAACCTTTAATTCCGCCGAGTATTTTAC
>NW_021845807.1:0-590 GCF_003651465.1 Formica exsecta
AACGAAAGTAGAACGAAAAACGAAAGGCGATCAATGGTCAACGGTACGGCATTCGTGTGTCGTAATGTTGTGAGATAAAGGTATGAAATAGAATCAGACAGATTTTTATCGATTCTTACGTATGACCGCCAAACGAAAACACCGCGGCTGAAAAATAGTTAAATAAAGCATTGTGCAATGCGAATAGATTACTTTGTGACATATCGTCATCCTAATCTAACCTGTACGGAAAGGATCTAAACATAGCTCTCCATTGAAGCATCAGCTTCTAAAAGTTGCGATACTTGGATCAATTGTCTCTGATTCAATTTATCTCTGATCAGCGAGAATCTTTACATTTGTAAAAGAAGAGGTTAGTATCCAATTTGTGTCGATGTAAGTATGCGATGCAAAGCGATTTATTATAAAACATAATAAACCACTTACAACGGGATTATAGGATATTGTTGTCTTACAGATAAAATATTCAGGAAAGATATTGGGTTTGTTTTTTATAACTGAACTGGCTGCACTAGTTCAGAGTTTATTTTTTTCTCTCCACATTAGAAGGAGAAAGATAAGCTCTAAACTAGTGCAGCCAGTTCAGCTAT
>NW_021845808.1:0-590 GCF_003651465.1 Formica exsecta
CGTTTTATTTATATAAATCTATTTAATTTTTGGACAAAATAGAACTTTTTGATTGTTTGATAGTGGTTAATCGATATTACCGAGCAATTAAATTTACACATGTTGACATTGATATTTTTGGTAAATGTTTTTACTTTGTATTTCTATATCACTGTAAAATGAAAGAATGAGAAAATCTAAGAGTTCGTCGTTGAAATATTATTCCTTTCACGCGGATCAAGCCTGAAGTGTACTCATCGAGTTTCCCGCGATTCCTCCGACATCCGACCTTGACGAGGCATTGGCGTAATGCATAATTCATCTGCATGCAAGGAGTGAAAGATCAGACGACATAAGCGTCACGACGACGATGGACGTCGAAGTGATCGGTCGCTCGTGTGCGGGTTTCCGCCGTCTGTCTACTGACTGCTAACGTCAATTCGGAAACGGACGATCTCGAGCCCGGTTGCAGAATTTGTCAGTCAGGAATCGTGGAAACGTGCTAGGAATACGAATGACGATTGCTGTCAAATGTGGGGTGCTTCTGCGGCATCTCGCGACCACGAACGCCGTCTGTCTGTCGTATTAAAGCCATGCGCCACGAAGGAGTA
>NW_021845809.1:0-591 GCF_003651465.1 Formica exsecta
AAAACGAGAAATCATTTTCAACGTTACAGTGGTTGAAAACTTTTTGCGAAGCATAATTTCGGAGAACCGTTTAAATAGATTGGCGCTCATGAATCTTTATACGGATTTAACGCTATTGAAGATATTTTAGATAAAAGGGCTAAAAAGAGCAAAGCAATCATTTAAATAATAAAGAAAAAAATTAAAAAAAGTATGTAAAAAATAAAAAATATGAAAAATATTTTTAAATAAAAAAAATTAAAGAAAAAACAAAAAAATATAAAATCTTTTTAAAAAATAAAAATGGTATCAGAATGGTTTCATCATGTCCTCGTCGTTGATCCTGGAATAAAAACTAAGCGTGATACCAAAATAATATCAAATTAAATAATTTTGCCGAAACATCTTCCTCCTCCCCTTTATTGACGTCAAGATCCGCTAGTGGACTATACTATAAAGAATATCCTTTTTTCTCTGTCGGCGACCATCGCTAACTAAGGGAAAATATATGAACGGCATATCTAGATATACTGTGTGTCCCAAAGCACTTGACAGCACGCGTAGAGCAATTCACACGATAGATTCTTTATGTTTCTTTTTCATAAGTATCTC
>NW_021845810.1:0-591 GCF_003651465.1 Formica exsecta
AAAATTTTTTTTTTTTTTTTTTTTTTTTTTTTTTCGAATATCTACATATATATTGTATAAGGACATCTCAAGTAAACTAATCTAAAAGCAAAATACTTTTATGTTATTTATTTTCAATGTCATCTCTTTTCATCTCTTTTTTCTCGAGGAATACTATAAATAAATCTCTTTCATACACAATATTTATATAGAGCTTTCTACAAATAAAAATAATTCAATAATAACACAAACAGCAATTTAATTGCAAAGCACATTATTTTTTATATTGGAAATTGAACATAGTTATCTATATATAAATAGAAACCTTATTTTATACAAATTTTATACAAATATATTGCACATTGCTGTGACATCAAAAGTATAATATTATGTAACTAAATATTTGGATACTATTTATTAATTATCGTATATGTATTTTATAAATATCATCAGAATAGATAAAGAAATACTCACGATTCACTGATCGAGCAAAGTATCAATATCTCCATCAATAGCACAACCATTAATCTTATATAATGTCAGTTTCAAAGCTTTTGCATCAGAAAGATACGTGGATATATTACGAGATATGATGTTGTCATACGAACAGTT
>NW_021845811.1:0-591 GCF_003651465.1 Formica exsecta
AAAGAATACACATATCTTTGAAACTTCGATACGTTTAATCATATTTATAAAAGTCGTTACGAAAAAACAAAAAAAAAAAACAAAATCTGAATATAAATTCTAAAATATTTTTCTCAATATACATATGTATCATCTTTTCTTTATCACTACGATGATGTATCGCCTTCACGATATATCGCTCTTACTCGGGATTTTTTCGCTTTGTTTTTTCGCAATACTCGTATTATAAAGATGACTAAATGTACAGAGTATATCCCATTATATGGTAGACATTATATGTATTTCTTCAGCAAAGGCGACACGTCATCATGGTGGAAAGCTCTTTAGACGCGGTGTGGAAGATAACGTTCGAGCATCTGGCGACGTTTACCGCGAGAAAAGACGAGCGAGGTGATTAAAGGAGGCCGCGGGAACCGCGCGATTTACGCCGCCGGTGGAAATACGCCGCGCGGCCGAGACGGGGGGCGCGGGGAACATCGCCGGAGAGACGATAGACACCGATCGCTACGGGGAAATCGTTTGCGGTTATCTTGCCGAGAGGCCGATAACATGTCGCCTCCCGCGTGTGGTTTTCTCTCCTCTCTCTCTCTC
>NW_021845812.1:0-591 GCF_003651465.1 Formica exsecta
GTGAACAAAATGCATATATAAATATTGTATCTTGTTTGTCAACAATTAAACGGATCGCAGTTGCAATATCGTATTAGCATTCAATTAATTAAATCAGCACGACTGATTATTAAATTGTATAAACTAATATAAAAAATCTCCAAACTAATACTTCTTTCAAAAATGCAGGATGTTTTAGAAATATAAACGAATAAAATAAAAATCAGCAGTAGATTAATATTAATATACGTCATTTAAAACATTTCTTTATCATTGAGTCTTAAAAGGACATGAATGACACATGTATTTTCTACGTTCGTAAAAAATGCTCAGAACTACATCGGTGTTATAAACGCGTATGTAAGAAATTTAAATGTTTGAAATAAATTTGTGTGAATGAATAGTCTCAAATAAATATATCTCAACTAAATTAAGACATAAATTTACTTGTACGCGATAAGAAGTCTATGGCACGCATTTTACTTTTTAATAACAAACATTTTAAGTACAAAACCAAATAAAATAAATTTTTTAAATACTAAAATTTAAAATAAATAAAGAAATTATTTGGAAACATTATTATTGTGTAAAAACATAAAAAAATTTTTTTAA
>NW_021845813.1:0-591 GCF_003651465.1 Formica exsecta
AGTGGGCTTGATGCAACCACTAAGAAACCTTTGGAGTAAGCAACGTATTTATAATGCTCAAATTCCTCTGGGGTAACATACCTATCAAGTTTTGCATGTTTTGGAGTTGGTTGTAGATATTGACCAATTGTAATAAAATCAACCTCAGCACTGCGCAAATCGTCCATAACTTGAAGTATTTCCTCTTTTGTTTCTCCAAGACCAACCATAAGCCCTGACTTTGTGAAAACTTTAGGATTAATCTGCTTTACCATCTTCAACAAATATAGTGAATGAAAATAGCGAGCTCGTGGTCTTATTTTTGCATACAATCTCGGCACTGTTTCAATATTGTGGTTATAGACATCAGGTGATGCAACAGCAATTGCTTCAAATGCTCCTTTCTTATTTAAAAAATCAGGAGTTAAAATCTCTATTGTTGTTTCTGAAGTTATCTTTCTAATTTCTTCTATGCACTGTATAAACTGATTTGCGCCACCATCTGGTAAATCATCACGATCAACAGAAGTAATGACAACATGTTTTAAGTTTAACTTTTTTATCGATTTTGCTAAATTTTCTGGCTCATGAGGGTCTAGTTTATCAGGAATG
>NW_021845814.1:0-591 GCF_003651465.1 Formica exsecta
TATTCGAGTGAGTATACCGTACAATATGTGATAATATTCTTTGAGCAATGTGTTATCCATTGATAAAAAATATAGTAATGTAATATTAAAAATTTCATGATCTTAGTGAAATAAAATTAAGTTGTTCGAAAAGATATTTGATACTGAGATTGACATACTAGGAGATAAATAATATTTAATAAAATTATCGACATATGCATCGCGTTTTAGTCTAGTTAAGAAAACGATGATAGTTTCTCTTAGAAATTGATATCATTGAAGAACAATGCACTTCTCTTATGATATTACAGTGCTAATGTATGTCATGATGTCGGGATTTGTAGTAGTACCGTTAACACCAGCGTTTTTGGATTTCGTGTTGCCTCTTAACGAGTCACGTCCGCGATTTCTCGCCATTGAAGTTGAATTCAGAGTGAATAAGGATGAGTATTTCCTACCAATTTTCTGTTACACTACCGCTATAATTGTAGTGGGTATAAGTATTATGGTGAGCGTTGATGCGATGCACATCACGTGCACCGCTCATGCTTGTAGTTTATTTGCAGCTATTGGGTAGGTATATTGCAAATATAATTACATATATATGAATAT
>NW_021845815.1:0-591 GCF_003651465.1 Formica exsecta
ACATTTTTCGTTATATCTCCGGGACCACAACCGATGTCCATACATTTTCCAGACATTTGTATTAATTCTTCTTCAAATTCGTCTATTAAATTTAATACATTGCATTTTTGCAGCTTGTTAAAAGAAGCGTATTCTTTCGGCTTCATAATTTTCACAAAGTTTGATCGCACATCTCTTCTATGTCTTGCGTAGTTGCGTACTTCAAAATTATTTCAAAAGGCAGCCTTATATACTCTGGTATCTGGTAGGGGGGATACAGATTAGAAGAATATGAAGTGCACTGTCAAGGAAATTTATCAATGTCGTAAGAAAATTAAATGAGTTTTGTGCAATTTTTATTTTGTTTACTTCTAGCAATAATTTAGTATTCTTGCGGTTATTTGAAACTTTATACATATATGCAAAATTATAATAAAATTTAATTTGTATGAAAGCAATTATACATATAATTTTATTTTTAAAATGTCAATAATCATGAAAAATTTTTTAAACTAAAAAAACAAAAAATGGAATTAGTTTGGAATTAGTCATGAATTAGTTTAAAACATGTCATAATATTTATGACAGATAGAATTCTAAAATATTAGTAAA
>NW_021845816.1:0-591 GCF_003651465.1 Formica exsecta
CACACACACACACACACACACACACACACACACACATACATATACTATGCGCACGCGTGCATCTACATTTATAAATAGAACTTTATTTCTTTCTTATGCTTTATATAATTGAATATATGTGAAAAATTCATATATGAGATCAAAAAAATTTTTATCTTATGCCTATTTGAAACAAACGCGTCTATTTTATTTATAAAAAAATAAAAATGCACACCATTGCTCTTTTCTTTTCGTGATTCTGACATGAGACACATAATGCATAACTTGAGATATGATTTTTTTCGAACTTTTGAACAGAGCATTCAAGAAATTGATATTTATCTGATGTAGCATTCCGCGATTGTTAATACGAAATGAATACGGTACTTATAATTTGTGATTATTTCCTCTCATTTTCCCTAATCTTTATATTCTTCCTATAATTCATATTTGGAAATTTAAATTTATGCATCGTATATAATAAAAAGAAAAATTCCCTGGTATAATAGAACATCATAAAATATGCCAGTAAATTAAATATTTCTTTTATTAAATATCCTATATTAAATATTTCATGAGTTTTTACAAATAAAATATATATAAAAATATATA
>NW_021845817.1:0-591 GCF_003651465.1 Formica exsecta
CTAAGTACTCTCAGTTCAACAATTTTATTGTCCCTGATTCTCTTTAAGCTGACTATAGTCTACTCGCATCTAATATTCGCGAAATTCCATGCTCAACCCAGACTTTGGCATTACACGTATATTATTCGTCTTTTTCTTTCTGTTTCTCTTTATCTCTTTGTCTTTCATCTACACACGCAAATATTAATTAATTGCGCAGCGCACATGTTTATGATACGTTCCCATACAAGTTCACGAGAGAAAATGGCATGCATATATTAAACGCAAGCATTGACGTAACTATTACATTTTGATCGGGCTAGTTTAGGAATATTCGCGAACTTTATAATCTTGCTTTAGATATGACGAGATTGTGTCATGGAAGTTGTCGCAAGTTCCTAATAGACTTGTCATAATCACAGATCCTAGATCAACATGCGAGATCAGTTGACGTAAACTAATACTCAGGATAACATAATTTTGCAGCTGACAATTCTATCTTTTACATTGTTTTGTTTAGAAATTAGAATAGTTTAATTTTAATTAATCTCGTATTTGTCTTGCAATATATTAATAGTTGAAATGTTTCTCTTTTTAAGAGAAAAATATATT
>NW_021845818.1:0-591 GCF_003651465.1 Formica exsecta
TATATATATATATCCGATCGCTACAAAAATCCGACACTCTATTCTCTGTACATTCGGCAATAGTATCTTCCGTCTTTTGGCAACAACGATTGCTTAAGAACACTCTGTGCTCTCGCATATTTCTTGTATACATCCGCTAGTTAGAATGAGTTCGGCGAATTTCGAGAGTCGATCGAGAGCTTGCGACCAAATCGGACGACGTTTCTTCGTAAAATGAAAGAAACTGTGGAAGCGCAGGTAGGAGTTTCTTGGCCCGAGGCACTCATTATTGCGTCCATTGTCATCGTTAACGTACGGCATTGTGCCGCAAATGGCCTGTGAATATTACGTCCTTTCCGGGCCGCCGCTTTCTTCGTGCTTCGATCGTAGGCAGGTTTATGAGTGGGTAAGTAACGATCGAGTCGTGTGGAATTCCGGACGTGTATTGAAAGTTTTCGGGATTTACGCGCTCCCGACTTCCGGGGATACCGCGACGCGCCAAATTTACGGCGGCTTTTCAACGTCCGTCGAATTCTGAGGATGCCTACGCCGCGATGCGACGTCAGGATAACACCATCGAATTCGTCGACGGCGTATATGTCGCGCGGCATT
>NW_021845819.1:0-591 GCF_003651465.1 Formica exsecta
CCATCGAGAGAAGATAAAAACGCAAAAAGATTGTATGCCGCGAGTCTTTAAAACGGTCACATACCTCGTATGAGCAAAAATGCTCAACACTTTTGAAGTTTTCTTATTTTTGTGTTAAACGTACATTGTTGGAAAATTTGACTTAACATATATCGCACGTACCAAACGGTCCACACAATTTTTGTGTTGATTTAACGTAATATGGATATGATAAATGGTGAGAATAATACTATGTTAATATTTCAACAAAAAAAAAGTAAATGCAAACTTCATAGTAATTTGAAATAAATTTTGTGTCAAATCAACATATTTTTAATAATAAAATTAACTTAGAAAAATGTTATCGATGATCTGTAGTCATTCTTACTTCTATTGTAGAATAAAATCAACATTTTTTCTGTAAATTTAGATAAATATAGATAAATACCAATACGGAACATATCTATTGTGTAAAATTTGAAACATGTGCGTATTGTGTTATTTTTACACTTTTTTCAGTGGTTTTAATAATATAACATTTGAGTTCAACACAACAACATGTTAAACATTAACACATGAATATGTTAAATATTTAACACAAAAATTTTAACC
>NW_021845820.1:0-591 GCF_003651465.1 Formica exsecta
CCGTCGGCGCTTCTGAAACGATCGGCGAGCGTATGATAATCGCGCCGATTTCATGTTACAAAGTAGCAATCGTCGAAACAAACCGCGATATATCACCAGGCGGACGTGCATCCTTCTACGCTCGAGGAAGCCGAGAGAAGAGGAGAACGCAAGCACGCACGCAACGCACACGCGATCGCGAACATCGCTGGCTCGCAGGTAATACCGCGAGATCTATAAATAGATCTCGCCAGAGAAGGCATGGTCGCACCGGTTGCACGCCAAGTGTCTATCGTTCCTGCGAGATACAGGTAAAAGAGGACCGGCCGGTTCAGCTCGGATGCCTTCGCGAGCATAGGCGCCAACCGGCAGACGCGGAATCGGTCGAACAACGTGATGCGAAACGGTGGATTAGACGGAATAGAAGAAGCAGGAACAGGATGTGTTGGGAGAAACGATTGACTGGCTGATTGGCTGATTGTATAATGCCGTTCCATCAGAACAGCGATTCCGATGAAAATGCTCGTAGCCATCGTCCCATGATCCCTCGCTAATTCGGGTTCCCCTGAAAGTTCTTTTTTCCTAAAAAAAAAAAAAAAAAAAAAAAAAAAC
>NW_021845821.1:0-592 GCF_003651465.1 Formica exsecta
GTATAACTAAAATAAAGGCGATATCACGAAGCGAAATGTGTGATTTTGAAAAAGAAATGTTTCGTCATTATACGCGGTTATAAAGTAATGGATATCTCCAGGTATCGATGCCATATTTAAAAATCGTAAACTAGCTGTAAAATATCTTTTCAAACAAGATCGAATAGGCTATATTTTTTACGACTTACTAGGCTTCAAAGCGAACCCCGCGAGAAATTCTCAAACAAAAGTTATATCGTTTCTCGGGATCCTCGAGCTAATCATTTCGCCTACAAACGAGATATGAGATGAAACAATGTGACGCAGAGAGATACGCTACACTTTTACTGAAAATACTGAAAATTTCCCCGTAGTCTCAAACAAATGTATCTCTTTTGAACAGTTATATTCCGAGAAGCATATTTTACACAGGTGCGTCATTACAGTCTTGGCAGTTTCAAAAATAAATATCTCTGATCTGTATTTTATTTTGTAATGCTTCCGTTCATATAATCGCAATAAAATACACGTAATATTTTACAAGAATATTAAAAAAAGATTCAATTGTTCTATAGTATCTATAAATAAGAAAAAAAATCTACAGATATTAATA
>NW_021845822.1:0-592 GCF_003651465.1 Formica exsecta
TTATGACTCTATGTAGTACATTGAAAATTAATGTGTTATAATAGCAATTTATTGTAATTAATATTTATTGCAAATAACGATACTATGTTGAGTATTGCTAACGACCAATGTGTTATACAAACAATGTATAGATAATTTATAATGCTAAATTATAGGCAAAATCATGATAAATGGCAATTATGCAAAACGGATAATCGTGAGAGAAAAGTGTCATAATCTAATTGTAAAATATCGTATTAATTACTATAATGATAATTATGGTAAAGAGAAACAGTGCAGCTACTGGTAAATTATGTGTAAGTAAATTATGGTGTTTAGATAAGCTGTCCTTAATGCTCACATGTAACATACGTGTTCGTCGTTTATTGCAACAGATTGATCGGCATTAATAACTAACAGCACGTACATTGTGTGAGCGCACATTAATATTCACACTAAGATTACATAATCACCATTCTGATATCGATTACGGGAGATCATATTCGAGAACAACGTTTGGAATATTACTGATACGTAATGAAATTTACTGTCTTACATGTTAATAATCCAGAGTATTACAGCGCATCAAATTATTATACGAAAACCCAAATGT
>NW_021845823.1:0-592 GCF_003651465.1 Formica exsecta
CGCCGCACAGCCTCCGTCTCTGGCCATGGCCGCCGCTATGTCGGCGGCCTCCAGGGACCGATCGAGGCCACGAAGCCGCAGCTCCGCTTTCCTCACGGGTCGGGCGAGACGGACCGCCTCCTCTCCGGCGAATACCCGGCGGAGGTCAGCGTAAAGGGCATCCGCCCTCTGTGCCGCCGTTGGTCTATCCCTCTTACCCGACCCGGTGAGCTCAATTACCATGGCCCCTGTTGCGGCCTCGCGGACCCGGAGGGAGTCAATTCCCAGTTTCGGGAGGTCGATCTCCATCCGGGCCCGGACCATGGTCTGCTTTTTTCCCCCCGTCCCAAGGCACCTGCCCTACCCTCCACCCTCCAATTAATTAATTAAAATTCCCTGTATGTTCATCGCGGTGTATATATCTAAGTGTGTATATATGTGTATATATGTGTGTATGTGTATGTACGTGTCTCTAACCCCAAAATATTTTAATATTTAATCACCCCAAGCGTAATTTTACATTAAACAAAACTACCCTAGGGTATCAATAATTTATATGTATGCATATATGTCCGTGTTTCCTGTTACGTAGTGTCAACCCTTCCCCCCCCCC
>NW_021845824.1:0-592 GCF_003651465.1 Formica exsecta
AGAACAAATTTAAATTGTTTAAAGTAATCTGTCATAAAAATAAAAGTCTAAGATATTTTATAAATCTCTTGACTGTGCACGTTTCTCAAGAGAAGTACGATTTATAGCAATCTTCAACACAGATATCATCTCTGAGACTTCCTCGGAAAATCCGAAGAGAACGATCGCCTGTCGGCTTTGGCCAATTATCTCGCGTAGCAACGCGAAGAGATGCATAGATGCAGAAAGATGCCGCTCAATAGAATATTCCAATAGAATATTTCGTGTCAGACGAAACGATCGATCAATCGATCGCCCGAGGCGCGTTAGAGACTGAAGAAGAAAAAAGAGGAACGACAAATCGATAACCGTGCGGAATAAATCGGCGACACCTCCGGAAGTGCATCGGAAAATTACGGACCGTACTATTATATCGTACTATTATATCGCTTATTATCGCTTCTTCGCCGGAGGAAATGTGAAGGAGAAAAAAAAAACGCTAAAAGCTATCTTGTATTTCGCCACCACCATCAATATCGCCGTCGTCGTCACCATCATCGGGAAAAGGGGGAGAGTTCACCGAGGAGGTCAGGGTCCGATGCATTATATTGCC
>NW_021845825.1:0-592 GCF_003651465.1 Formica exsecta
CAATTATTAATTATTATTAATTATTTATTATTTATAGAAAATTAATTAGTTTTAGTTATTTTCCGTTATTCGATATTTTTAATTTAAGCAACATTACTAAAATGTGAGTTAAGTATTCCCGTGTAAACGGGGATTTTGGTTGAACACGATAGGCAAAGAGAATTCTCTCGCGAGGCAAGGGAGCCACGAAACGAGAAGGCTACCTTCACTCGGTGAAGGAGATCAAAACTTTTCCGCGACCTTGGCTTGAGCTTTGGCATAAATCGTGTCGAGAAAGAGCGATCGAGTGACGCCTCACCACGCTCAGTGAGACTCTTTCCAAAGGGCATTCTAAAATCGGTCTTAAGGTCGCCTAGGAAACCGCAATACCATTCGTTTCCCCGCAATCGGAGAAACTTCTCTCGTATAATCGCTCCATTGTTGGTGCGAGTTCTCAAATCCCAATGTTTCTCGCATATAATACAGGATGTCCCAGAATTAAACCGACAAACTTCTGGTGGTCATAAAGGACAACAAAACAAGCCAATTTTGACAATAAACTCGTGTCTGCAAATGAGCCGTTTTGGCACTAGAAAATCAAAGACTAACAAGG
>NW_021845826.1:0-592 GCF_003651465.1 Formica exsecta
GATCGGATTGTACGATGGAAGTGACCACGTGCTCAGGAACGGACGACTGGGAATCGGAATATCGCTCGAATCATCGTTGCATCTCGTAATGATACTGATGCTGCATCTCGATTCGATCCGCGCTCAAATTATATCATTCTGGACTTTGTCGTCCGATTAGAATCACGAAAGAACGCACCTGCGAACATGCGAGAAATGTAAGATATCTTTCTGTATAATTAATTCTCGAAAATTGTAATTACTTATTACAACATAGGGAAGAGAAAGGTACAACAGTGTGTATCTTCTTTGAAAATTGAGGCCGAGGCTTCTTAATAAATTTTGATTTTCCGACATAAAACAAATATCATTTATAAGATATGTATATGTTGTGACATTTGCCGCACATGTGTGATTCGCGATATTTAATAATTTTATACGGCCATGACATCCTCTCTCCTCCCATTATATTATCGCCTGGCACAAATACATGGGAAAATCTAATATCGCGTGCATGATTCTTTATTCTACGATATCATTCTACCGAGACGAATGTCCTCTCTTACTCTTTATCTTTCCTTGGACGATGTAATAATATATATATATATATATA
>NW_021845827.1:0-592 GCF_003651465.1 Formica exsecta
TCTGAATAACCGTCGAAGTGTATCCTGACAATTTGCCGGGATTCGATTTTTGCGTCGCTACAATCATAGCAATCTAAAAATGACAAGTATCGAGCTTACGCGAATAAATGACTCGGGACGTTTGATAGACTTTAAAAGATAATAGCGATTTCACGGAACTGTGCAAAAATCCAGAAAGCCAAGAGATGCCAAGAGATGCCACGAATACAATGCACATCGATAATTCTATATTCGATTCTATATAACAATTATAATACACCTAAATATAAATTGTTATTTGACAAAATAATCTTCTCTGACAAATATTTTTTAATCAATTAAATATTTATGAATTAAATCAGAATTATATGCTTTGACATTTTCATGTACATCCTTAATTGAAACAAAGTTTGATAAACGTCATTTAAATCTTTTTCTTTATATATATGTATATTTTTTTTTGTTATATCGAATAGCAATGTATGCGTTGCTTTTTCATTCCCTCGTAATTAGGTACATACTGAAAGAAAACATAAGAAAAGGACAAATCTACTTTTTCTTCTAGTAAAGAGAAAACGAGAAAGTGAGAATGAGAGAGAGAGAGAGAGAGAGA
>NW_021845828.1:0-593 GCF_003651465.1 Formica exsecta
AAAAAAAAAACGTATCTTTTCTTTACTATAAAATCAAAAAAATAGAATTTCGAAAAATGGAATAAGTATCAGTAATAGTATCGTAATCAACCTTTTTCATTATCAGAAAATTTATAAAACTTATTTATAGTTCTACGAAAAATAAAAAATCCCTCGTCCCATAAACGAAAATTATTTCCCTCACCGTGCCTTTCCATTTGCTTTGTCGCTCGTTTCTTTCAGCTTCGCTGATTCACCCGAGATAGAGAAAGTGAGAAGAGAGGCAGAAAAGAAATCTTTATACAGGCTGATAATTATGCAAGACCAGCGTATATCGGTAGGGTCGAAATTCCAAGAAGCTCAGAAAACCGTAAAGATTTCAATGAACTTCTCTACCTACCACCGTAGTAAACCTGCGGTATCCTGCGTTCTTCGAGATGTGTGCTTCTGGCACTCCTTGCGGAGAAGGAGCAGAAAAGAGACGCGAGAAGCGCGAGGGAAAGGAAAAATGCAACAAGGATATCAGAATATCATTTTCGAAGAGAACGAAAACGAAACGGCAGAGAACACCGTTTCATGGTGGAACCGACGACGCGGGGAGGACGTAGAGAGGG
>NW_021845829.1:0-593 GCF_003651465.1 Formica exsecta
AAAGAAGCGAACTTGCTTAAGAGCATCATTGCGAGACTATCGCATCCTGGTATTCGTTGCGAGACGGCACGGCAAAGTCGGTCCGGCGGAACGCAAATACGGTGAACACACAAACACACCCGGACGATATATACAGCAAGGTCCAATTAATACTTTGTTGATCTGTAATTGGAGCATCGTGATTAGACTACTGTGTTGGTCGATGTAGCTTAGCCCCGGGCGATGGGGAGCACTGTTCCCGCGGTATATGCAGATGCCCTCACCGAACCGCCTATCGTAACAACCTACATGCAGGCAACTCATCCGAGACAAACTGCAATTCCTCGTACTACTTACGTCGTACAAGATACAATTTCGAGCAAAGGAGAGAGGAGAAAGGGGGAGAAGGAGGAGGTAGGGGAGGGCAACCAGCTCTCCGTGGGAATATTTCATGGTGATTAATGGCAATACGGCCGCGCGCGTCCGCTTTTTGTTGCACATTTTTCTTCATTGCGCGCACCGTAAGTTCCATAAGGGGGATGAGAATCGGGGCTCGAAGGTGAATACGAGCGAGAACCCCTTCTTAAAGTTTTGCTCGGTGAAGAAAAAAAAAA
>NW_021845830.1:0-593 GCF_003651465.1 Formica exsecta
ATAAATAATTAAATATTTATATTAAGCAAAAAAAGACGAGAGCAAACGAAATTTAATTACAACGAAAATAAGTGATAGGAAAATTGAGAGACGCGCGGATCTGTAGGATAAGATCACTTTGATGTTTCGATTTAAGTTCGAACTTAGTTAAGCAAGAATTTAATTACCTCGCGTACCTGCGGATTGACCGCTTGAAGAAACCCCTGCATCCGTCACAGCTTGGTACGCCGTAATGTTTTCCGGAAGCTTTATCCCCGCAGACCTTACACAACGTTTCTCCACGTCCGTTTTCCTCCATATTTGACACCCTGTTTGCAATGAAAGTTTCGGTAAATCGCACGAAGGTAATTCAATACAAGTTAAATTTAAGTTTAATGGAACCAAGACACTTTATAAGACGCATGAAAAACAAAAGATATAGAACATTTCAACATCATAAAATTTCTATTTGAGCAAATAGACAAATAATGTTTTTCGCGCACGTTAAAACTATATACGTTTAATTATAAATTAAGATGAAAAATTGTAAAACATATTAAAACAGAAAGAAGATAATGACGTGACGTAAATAATCGTGCTTACTTACATGGTAG
>NW_021845831.1:0-593 GCF_003651465.1 Formica exsecta
ATATCCTGATTTTAGTTCCAAGGTATCAAAATGCTGGAAAGCGAGAGCGTTTGGTCAAAGAATATGAAGCAGGGTATCGCCTCGATGTTGCAACTGGACTTAGCGCACATTCAATTACAAACCCCGATAAAGCCGCATAGTTTCATCACGCATGAGGTAGGTAACGACTGATGGGAACATCCAGCGAAACGGGTTTAATGTTCTCTTTGGTTGTTACCACTAGAATACTATTCACGGTACCTGTCAAGTCGCCTACGACGTTCACTCGGCGAACCCGATAAATCCGGAAACTACCAACTTTGTGGTCACGAAACTGCATGATCTTAAAAACTGCAGCCACTTTGTTCAGCGTGTCTTTGATCACGTCGAATGCGAAAAATGTCACGTGGAATCTATGGTAATTTCCTTGTTTTTTGAGAATTCTGTTCATCCATTAAATGTTTACTTAAATTCTGGCTAATTGTAATTAATATCTTTTCTTTTCAGGATGATATGACCACCGATGCCAGAAGAGTTTTCCAGGTCGAACAGCAAGACAATGACATTCTCATCAAACACATGGTTGCTCATTCAGTTATCAATTATTTTCCTTT
>NW_021845832.1:0-593 GCF_003651465.1 Formica exsecta
CCACATACTCATCTAACTTTTCCATCAATTTATCTATTGATTTCTTTCCATATTCGCTACTGTCATCCTCCAGCGCTTTCAATGCAGACCCCACTACCACAGGCACTTCATCCCCTGGAAATCCGTATTTATTCAGCAATTCCCTCACTTCCATTTCTACCAAATCTATCATATCAGCATCAGCAACATCAGCTTTATTTATATACACCACGATATATCCAACACCTACCTGCTTCGCTAGCAATATATGCTCTCTCGTTTGTGGCATTGGCCCATCAACCCCCGACACTACCAATATCGCCGCATCCATCTGTGCTGCACCTACTATCATGTTCTTTACATAGTCAGCATGTCCAGGACAATCAACGTGTGCATAATGCCTTTTTTCCGTCTGATACTCAACATGCGCTGTTGCTATCGTTATCCCCCTTTTCCTTTCTTCTGGCGCCTTATCTATCTGATCGTACGCTACAAAATTTCCATAATGCTTTGTTATCGCCGCTGTTAACGTTGTCTTCCCATGATCCACATGTCCTATTGTTCCCACATTTACATGCGGCTTTCCAAATGCTTCCACTACTGCTGTCATAATT
>NW_021845833.1:0-593 GCF_003651465.1 Formica exsecta
CCTCAAATATAATTTATTACATCATCGATCTTAAGTTTTGATTAATATATGTTTCATATAATGCCATTGTTTATAGACAAGAGGATAGTTAAAAATTGTGACGCGATAGAAAAATTCAAGATAAATGTAGCGTGGAATATTGATTTTATTTCTCTTTAGTAAATATAAAATGCACACATACAAGTCGGACTATAAACTGCAGATCAGTATTGAAAGCTCGATTAATTTTTGCAAGGTGCGTCGTAAAATTTCGATAAGATCTCAGTGTAATCGGAAAATCTTCTGATCAGATACAAACTTACATACTTGAAATAAAACTTTATTTGTACAGTAAAAATATTTGATACGTCAGAAAAAGATTGATATTCATCTTTGTTATCGGAATCAGATTTATGCAAAGCCGATTATTGAGATTGTCGTGATCTCGTCGCGAGTTCAATATACGGACGACATTTTCCACATACGAGAAATAAAAAAAACAGTTCCTCTCTTCTCCCCTTTCCCCCCAGGGGAAACTCCATAGAATCCGAGGAAAAATACGGAGGAGTGGGCTTAATGTTGCGTGGCCGGGATGCAAGTGCTGCCGACGGAGG
>NW_021845834.1:0-593 GCF_003651465.1 Formica exsecta
CTTTTTTTTTTTTTTTTTTTTTTTACTCACTTTGATACTCGTGATGGGTGAAATGACGAGTGATCGCCAAAGCAAATTCGGGCATAACGAGCTACGAACAGCGGCGTTCGCCAGCAGGCTTTTTCGATCCCGAGTCGAAAAATTCGGAATTTTTCGACACTAGCGGTTAATTACGTAATGCGAAAGAGCGTGTAGCTCTCGAAAACGAAATAAATTGGCCAAAATAATAGGGGAATAAATTAGAACACGCGCGGCGATATTTTTCATCGCAGTAACGTATTTAAATTACCCCATTCGCGCACCCTATCTCTCTCTTCTATTCTCTAACTACTGTTCTCTGTTTCTTTACTTCTGTTGCAAATAAAATAGAAATTATCATAGCCGAATACGATTATACGTGGAATTTGTCACGATGTTAAATTCGCCGATCTACACGCATCCGATGCGAGTTAGCGATACATGCTTCGTCAAACGTCTCCGACAAACCGCGTAAATTCTCTTCAAAGGGATGCATCGTAGCTCGCATAATGCGGGCAATAACACGTGTGAGCTCTTCTGTCTGGTCACGTATACGTCAATGTGGGTGGACGCGC
>NW_021845835.1:0-593 GCF_003651465.1 Formica exsecta
CTGTGTCTCCCTCGCGAGATCACGCGATTACTTCTGCCTCTCGTCTGGACGCTCAAACGCGACGTTTCTAAAGACGGATAACCGCAACCTCGTGTCGTTTTAGCTCGACGTCTCTCTCGCCGCATCGGGATAGTAGTAACGTGACGGGATGGACGTGCGTAAGCTCCTATACGCGCCTCCTGACAGTCGAAAATTTACTTCACTACACAAACGCATTATGGCTACTCGAAATCCCCCTCTTGGTGCCCCCCACCAACTCCTTCGAGCGCGCCAACATTTGCGTATTTTACTGGCTTTACCCGAGAGAATTCGAGATATATCTCACTGTTATCGCCAGAAAGGATCTGGTCCCGGGTCTGTGAAGGATCAGACCACTAACGTTTACGGGCTTTGCCCAGAGTAAATTCAGCTACTTCCTTCCTCCTCCCAACCCCCCTTGCAACGCACTTTGACTGCATCAGCGTTTGTCAGGGCGTGCCGATCGTTGCGAAACGGAAATTATGGCCAAGCAATTCCGGGTGAAAGAGAAACGCGGTTGCACGTGTCTAAAAATCGTTATCCCGCGAGATGTTCAATTTGAAGCATAACATGAA
>NW_021845836.1:0-593 GCF_003651465.1 Formica exsecta
CGTTTCGCATTGCGGCTTAATTGCAATGTAAAAAAGTGTGCAGTTTTCCATTTCCGTAATTATTACGACTAGACATGAGAAATTCAGGATTACATAACTCGCGCTAATTTCATCGTGCCAGCTTCATAAAAAATATTTCTCTCGAAAGTCGCACATGCATGTAATCTAAATCGAAGGGCAAATGCACGCACTGACAGATATCTTTTTGGTTTCTACTAATTGGAAGTAATAACAGTAATTTCTCCAATCTCTCCTTGAACTTTATATTTGCAATATTATTTAACTGAGATTAAAAATTTTATTTTTTATTTTTCCAGGATAATCTTTATTTTTTTACTTTATTTTAATTTTTTTTACATACAACCATAATAATGTTATATGTTTCAGAACAGAGTTATATAAAAATGTTTTAGTTTTACATTTTCTTTTAACTAAATAAATTTATATCAACTAATTTTTTATAATTGAGTTTTTTTCTATAACAGAAATTGAATAACTAATTATTATTCTTCTAAACAATTTTTAAGATAAGATATTTTAGTAGCGCTAATGTTAAAAATACATTAAATATCTATCAAAATAAAAAGTTTATT
>NW_021845837.1:0-593 GCF_003651465.1 Formica exsecta
TATAGTTCTAGCATAAATGAAACATAAATATAAAAAATTGAGATTCAAATGCAATTTTCTTAACTATAATAAATATATTCGCCTCATTTTACACGTGTTTAATTTTTTTGTATGTGAAGTTTTGAAGTATTGAATAATATAAATAATATTTTCCTATACTATAATCTATTTTTCTTGTATAAAATTTCGTTATTAAAAAAATTTTATTTCTCAAATAATTTTTTTTTTTTCTAATTTTTTGCTACTGATTCCTTACTAAAAGTAAAAGTATTTTTAAGCAATATATATTCACAATGCGAAATAATATTTGGCCTTCGTCCTGCGATTATGCGTGATGCTTGTACCGACGCGAAAAAATCCAGGATATAGCGAGACCGCCCGGAAACGCCAGTTACGATTCCGGCAGGCAATTTAGGATAGTGTCGACACGTCCGCCATAACCGTACCGGATATGTCTGGACATATGGTATGCGCACGATTAAGCTAGGGGTGACCAGACCTTCCTCAGTCAATCCTGAGTAAGAGTTTTCTCATTTCCTATCCCCTGCGTATCGCTAGTATTCTCGCGAAAAGTGCCATGATATAGATAGCGC
>NW_021845838.1:0-594 GCF_003651465.1 Formica exsecta
AAAAGCCATAAAATTTGACACGGTGATATACCATCCACATTTGCCACGAGAGTTTTATCGCTCAATGTTGGCGTCCGACGTACTGCATCTACAAATAAATTTAGAGCATCAAAATGATAAAAATGTCAAAAATATTGCGGTCTTATATCGTAGTGACATGGTAATAAATCAAATTGCACACTACGATCTCTCCAACTCAGAAATCTTTCCGGAATGCGCTCTTGTCAAGTATGCATTCATTGATCACCAAACATTTTCTTTTATATTACTTCAATCTATTAGAGCACGAATGATATATATGTACATACTATAGGATGATATAAACATATTATATATCATCCTGTTTTTTTATTTTGTTTTTGAATTCTCGTATTTTCGATATCAGAGTGTTTTTAATGGATAACTGAAATATTGAACATAAAAATATTTAATTTAAACAAAAAGCTCTATAAAAAATATCAAACTGAATTAATAAAATGTTATTTAATCTTTTCGTCGTTTATTCTCTGCTTCTGAAACAAAGAGTGACAAAGTGCCAAATATTTTGCTAAATACGCAAATATAATAAATAATTATCATCAAACATGGACGCAT
>NW_021845839.1:0-594 GCF_003651465.1 Formica exsecta
GATACCACATACTGTGCTCTTAACTATGAACTGCGATCAGCTGATTTAATAACGTGTCGTTTATCGTGACAGGAAGAGCACGTTCCCGCGCGGGCAACAAAATTTCTGCCGAAAATCGCGAATAGAATCGCGCATCGCAAAATGAAAATAACTCGCACGCGACATGATACTAATTTATGTGTGCAACCTTAGTATTATGTCAACTCTATTATTATTCTGTTAATAAAAGGCGGAAGTACGTTTGCAAAAATCGAATTCTTGCGGTTATTCGGCACAATAAATGCGGAAGAAAAAGAAACGAGACACGCGTTCATACGGAATTATTAGGATGAATAATGCGATGTATAACTTGACATGATAGGTCCGCACTTACAGAGTGTCAGGGAAATCTGATAATATACTGGGCGGTCGTCTCGCAACGTCGATGTCCCACGATATGTCTCAGGTTCCTGACGAGATGTTGGTGAAAAAACTCAATCAACTATTAACTACTGAAATATACTTCTATAACGCCGGCCGATTCTGTCAGCAGCATCAGCTGGTGGTCTATCAATAGCGTTTTTGACAGAAGCTGCGAATATCAGGACTATCATC
>NW_021845840.1:0-594 GCF_003651465.1 Formica exsecta
ATGAATAGTCCGCGGGATTTAGAGCCGCTTTCTTCTATACGTGAAAGCGCAGCGCACGAGCGACTTAATTGGTCGACGGCGATCTTTCTTAATCATTGTCTCAACTTTCAAATTTATATTACTTAATATCACACTTGTACGCTTTATGGAGTTTATTACTATTATTATTTTATTTAATCTATAAATTCGAATAAGCACCTGTTTAGTATCGTAAATTATGAGAATGATTTTTAAAAATAACAATATTCTCTATTATATATAATATCCTTGTATCCTCTATTTCGCTTTCTACGCCTTTCCGGAAGCTTTAGAATAAATGTCGTAGCACTTAGCTCGGATGATGGTTACACTAAACCTCTCTTGGCTCTAGGGTGTCACTGCACTAACTTAACCGTATATTCCTCGCTATCTCTCTATATCTTATCTACCTGCGTATATTAGCTTAATAAGGTATTAGAGGAAGAGCGCATATGTTTTGTATAACGTATATCTTTTGAGGAAATATTTATATTTTCAGATTTTAGTCAGTTCCATTTTCGTGTTTCAGAAATTGTTAATCAAGAGAAATAACATAGAATTGAATTATTTATTATA
>NW_021845841.1:0-594 GCF_003651465.1 Formica exsecta
ATGTGCAAGAACAAAAATGATTATATATTAAATTGAAAAATATATCTGCTTGTTCTAGAATTAAATCCATCAAAAATATATTGAAAAATGACATAACTTCATTTTCATATCTTTAGGAGAATTTGTAAATAAAGACTTTATTAATGTTTCATGATTTTAGTAATTATAACATTTTCGTCTTACAATAATCCTATCTATTTCTTGTTATGTGTATAAGATTATTTCAACTAATAAATACATCAATTGTCGCTTGTTACCTCATGACACGGCATGCGCAGAATTAAATTGTACAAAGTGTGTTCAGATTAAAATAAAGAGTAGGAATAAGGTCAATTCAGATCGGAGAAGGATGAAGCGGTGGACAGATAAGCCCCAGCCCCTAGCAGCACCCACCACCCTGCGCACTACCTTGTCCACCAGTTCCTGTTAAACCTCCAGGACTTGTCGGTGAATGTTGTGGTCCAATCTTAATACCGTTTGCCTATGCAATTCAATTGTCATATAGTTTGGAAACATTATTTTGCAAATTATATATATATATATATATAAGTTTTTATCTTACATAAGAGATATTCTTATGAGATTTCCAAAAAA
>NW_021845842.1:0-594 GCF_003651465.1 Formica exsecta
AGAGAGAGAGAGAGAGAGAGAGAGAGAGAGAGAGACGCACACGTACGCATACATGCATGCAGGTGCTCGAACGCATCGGACAAAATCACCGGTCTGGCCTTCTATCCGCCTATTTCGATGCTATTCATTGTTACTTTCATGCGTGATTGCCCACGCTCAGGTGGTTGCGCAAAATAACACATCCAAGTCGAACATACTACCATAAGTGTGGGGGTAACGGGTTGATTTTCTCAAATGCGTTATGTTGCATTTTCTTGTAAAGTGCACGTTGCGATACACGCAAAAAATACACATACAAAAATCTATGAAATATACGAAATATTTATAAAGCGCGTTTAAAAGTTTAATGATCGTACAGAATTTTTTCAAATAAAAATTAAGACAATCTATTAATTGATCCTTTACATAAACTTTATAATATTGAAAAGAATATAAGTCAATTAATAATAAATTATATTCATTAATTTATTATCAAACAAGACACAAAGAATTGTGCAAATGAAATTACGTGAGATTGAACGAAGAAAAATAAATTTTTCTTCTAATTACAATTTAGAGAAATTGTTGCTAAAACAGATTTTAAAAGAATATAAA
>NW_021845843.1:0-594 GCF_003651465.1 Formica exsecta
AAAAAAAAAAAAAAAAATAACGAAAAAGATATTATTTTATTATAAATAATATTTTATTATATTATATTATTTTATTATAAATAATATTTTTATCAATAAAGTTCTAATATATTCAATAGTACAATTATTACATTATGACATATTTATGGAATTCAACTGTAATATTAATGGCGAAGTCATTAATATGTAATCAAGATAAGACGTAAATGCACCTGACGCAGATAATTATTTCCGACTCGAGCGATCTGTAATTAGGCCTAACGCACAATAGAAAAAATATTAGAAATAAATATTAGAAAGAGAATTAAAACGGAATGGATTAATTATTCCTAATTTTTAATTCATTGTGCGTTAATCCATACCTTTTCCCTTGTTTGAAGTAAAATAATTCCAAATTAGTCTTCCTAATATTTAACACATTTATTCCTATTCCTAATATCTTCTCTATTATGTGCAAGGTCTTATTTATCAACAAATGACTCATACAATTAATATAATAATATATGTATAGACATCCGCTGATGTCTCAATATATAGCTTATTAATTATTTAAATAAGCACTATGTCTTTTCACGTATGTGAAATTGATAATTT
>NW_021845844.1:0-595 GCF_003651465.1 Formica exsecta
AAAAAAACTTCAAAATCTATATTTTTAGTTTTTTCTTTTTCAAATGCTAAAAATATCAAATTTGCCATTCTTTCGTGCGACATTGAATATCTTTCTGGCCTGTTTATTCTTGTCAGAGTAGAAAATGACGATTCATTTACTCCCGTCGAGCATCCAAAAACTGCCACTGTTTCATACAGTTCATAAGTTTTTTTGAATGCGTCTCTTTGATTGTATAACGTTTTAAATATGTCTTCACCAGGTTTTCTTTGCAAATACTCCCTTACCACCATTAATTCATCCTTTGCATATCAACTCCTTAAAAAAAATAATTGAAAATTATATTATCCAAATAGTCTTGAAACAAATTTAAACTGACCTAATTCGGGCAAATATTTGAGTTTATCTACATCGAATTCATTTATACTATATGCTGCCTCTATCAATTTATCGTTACTATCGAACCTTCGCTTTAATTCAGATAGCAATATATCTAATGTTTCGAAATATAACATTTTGCAGCTATTCTTAATACTATCGACTTCATCAGAACTTCTACTAGTGCTTGGTAAAGTCTCCATTTCGATAAAATCTTTAAAAAATTTTTTTTTTTTTT
>NW_021845845.1:0-595 GCF_003651465.1 Formica exsecta
TATCAACACCAAAATACGCACTCGAGTTAAAATCTCAATCTTCGCTAAAATGCATTCAGAAGATTGAAAGTGACAAGAAATCAAAAAACTATAAGGGTTCATACTCTATGGAATCTCTTGCAGAATCATTCTATATGGATCAATTGAATGCGTCAAACCGTATTTGCGAATTATATGAACACTTGTCAGAAAAGATAAATATATGCCACGTGTACAATCAATTATTATTCTTAAAATTTGAAGCATGTTTCTATACAGATAATGTACGAATCCTTCGAGAAAACAATTCAGACAGTACGACTGAGACATCCGTCGAGCAAGCTTCACCAAGTCGGACAGATTACGTTAGGTATTATATTCTTCAATTAAAATTACTTTAAAATGATATTGGATATTATGCAATATCAAAAATAAATATTGTTATTAAAATATATAATTAAATTAATATTAATATGTAAATAAAATTTTATTTACTTTCTGTTATATTTTTTAATATTTTTGCAATTAAAACAATTTCTATACAAGATTAAACTTTTTGAGATAGAAATGCAGAACCAAAAATTTATTTACATAAATAATAATACTTGCATTTATT
>NW_021845846.1:0-595 GCF_003651465.1 Formica exsecta
AATTTATTATTATTATATGTAGTATAAATCACGTTTTGAGACAAGATACTCCAGATTTTCACATCTTTATTTAACAATGTATCTGGAGCTAAAGTTAGTTATCCAATTTTTGATGTGTGATGACAATCGGACAACCGCATTTCACTCCAAATACCTGATGAAAATACAGCTTATATGCAATGATGTAATATATTGATAAAACTTTCTAAATTCAATTTGCACCGCTTTTTATCTGATACATTTAAGAACAGCAATGACAAGCAATAAAAGGATGAATCAAACACTGAATGGGAAATCAGTCTGATTTCCATTCATTTCGATTGCCTTCGATACTTTCAATGCAATTCATCTATTCAGATCAAATCTGTGTCGACTTGCATTTACGTTAGCTTTCTATCGATTACGGTAACGTGAGAGGAATTCAAGGAACTATGGATCTTACTGAATGTATGGAAGCGTTCCCGATATATTCTCGACATTTACCGACCGCTCTGTAAACGTGAGATTTCTCAGGTACGCATTCGTACATTTATTTTGTTTCGTGGTAGTTCGGATCAAGACACAATAGAGAAATAATTGCAAAAGAGTAAAAGTA
>NW_021845847.1:0-595 GCF_003651465.1 Formica exsecta
ATCGTTTCGGATCGGTTTTTCTTTGTATGCAAACAGATTAAATCTTATTACTATTACATTCGCATTTCCGATATTTCCGAGAATGCGGCAAACGATGCCGCAGCTCGATTCCCTGAATCGAGATTTCGCACGAGATACCGTAACAAGGTTACAAATCGAGATAACGTAAGCGTATGAGCGGAAAAAAAAACATCGGTCATGAGGGTGACTGAATTGAGAGAGTTCATTAGTTTAACTCTACGCTCTAATATACATTAATGAAATATTGATACATATCTCACGGAAAATTGTTATCGAAATAATCGCACTTATAGAGATGACATATTATAATTACAAACTCTCTACAATTTATTGTATTTTAAACTACTTACTTATCTCAATTTATTAACAATAATCTTTCGATTAAATGCACTAGCATATTAAAGACTATCATAAATTTATAATAGCATAAAGTATAATAAAAACAGTAAGATAATTTATACTTCGAGTTATTATTATCGTTATTTGTATTGAATAACAATAATAATAACTTGTATAGTATTAATCATCTTATTATTTTAATTATATATATATATATTTATTATAAATATGTAAT
>NW_021845848.1:0-595 GCF_003651465.1 Formica exsecta
TTTTGATTTCTCGCATTTTTGGTGCTGCTGACCCTATTATATAAACAAATATATTTCAATTAAGAACAATAATTTGTACGTATTTTGTAATAAACACAATAGTTTCAAGCACAAAGATGAACATGCAGATAAACACATAAGAAGAAACCAACGATATAAGCAAAGTAGACTAATAGTTTAACACGCATGCTACCAACAAATTAAAATGTTCAATTAACATCAAATATTATTAAGCATTTACATAAAAATAAAAATATTCAATGAAGTTAGAGTTTACTAAAAAGATCACATAATATAAAAATATAGAAATTTTAAAAGATTCCATAAAAAGTTTGTTATTGTACAACGCATGCACTTGCGTTTTGCAATGCTGAATTTTGTGCAATTAATTTGTTTATATATTAATGTTTCAATTTTTTCAGTGTAACTTAAAAAATAGTTTTGAGATAAACAACCAAATACACAAACATATTACAATACACAAAGCAAAATTGAAATAGCAACACGTAATATAACCAAACTTCATATAAAATTCACATATAAACAATTTGACACGTAATACTTTTGTCATGACTGTAATATAATATAGAAAAAA
>NW_021845849.1:0-595 GCF_003651465.1 Formica exsecta
AATTACATCAATTTTACTTAATTTTTATTTTGGAGAAAATAGTGACACCGTGAAGCAGTTGACAAAATAATATTCAAAATTTATTTTATTATATTAATACACATATCCTTCAAAAATCTATTTTTAATAATATTTTATCATAATTGGAATTAAAATCATCGTCACTTCGTCACAAATTTAAAAATTGTATTACCCCACATACATTTTTTTTATAGTCAATCAACGTTATTCGATAAGACATATTTTTACATCATGTCTATAATCGAAAGTATTACGATAATTGTCGATACAAATTTTTATCAGTCGTGCAAGCTACAAACGTTGATATCGAACCGACAATTTCAAGTATACATGTTCAGAATTGCGAATTCGAAGAACCGGAAAACGATTTCTTATTAAATTAATCAATTTGTATCAAAATCAGATTTCTTAAAAATCGATAGTCTAGATCGATTTGGACGATCGATTCGGAATCGAATATTTCCATCGACAAGTAAAGCTGCTCGGCATGCCAGATTCGGGACGCGCATCACGCCAAATCGTGATAGAGGGGATACACACACAATTAAAAACCGCGTATATGTCTCACATGAAC
>NW_021845850.1:0-595 GCF_003651465.1 Formica exsecta
ATATATACATACATTATGAAAGTATTATTATAGACTAAGGAAGAGAAAGACTTATATAGAGATATGATAGGATAATGGCTTACGAATAATAATACATGATACACTTATATGGTATATTACAAGTATACGTAATATTCTATCACTGTTGTTATATGTTGTGCATCAGCTGCGGCAGTTATTGCGTATTGCAGTTGCGCAAGCTCTGTAAGCTTGTCGATAAGCATTATGCGCATAGGGACAGCTCGTTTAAGGTAATGCTATTGCAGTATTTTAATGTGCGATATATATACAAAAGCAAATTTGCCAAGTCTATATTAGATAAAAATGGAAGAGAAATCGATAAAATGATTGTATCATAAATAGATGATTATGAAATATACATCAAATATAATAAACTTTTTATTAAAGCCATTAAAATTTATTTATTTTTAATTACTTAATATTTTATAGAGAAAATATTATGTAATATGTATATTAAAAGATATATTATTTTACATAAAATAAGATTGTATATACTATCTAAAATGTTTCATTATAAATATTTTACTATTCTGTACGAGATAAAATTCGATAATCGTCCATAAAAAAAAAAAAA
>NW_021845851.1:0-595 GCF_003651465.1 Formica exsecta
TATATATATATATATATATATCTAATATCATAATAATTGATAATCGGGTATCTCAAGCTGTAGCTGATGATGCTGACGGAAGAACTCTGTAATGTGCGGAAAAGCTGTACCATGTGCATTGTTTTTCGCTTTACAAAGAGCGAAGCGACTGTAACCGCGATAATCCAAGTTTGATCAATAATTGTAAAATGATTATTTGACGAAATTACTTGACGATATAGTAATCTCTTTTTCTCACAACTCTAGACGCGTATCGATATACTCGTGAATTTCTACTTATGTTAGAGGAAACCTGCGTTTCACGGTGGCTACTTTCTTCTTCCATTATAAGGTACGTTTCGCGATTTCCAGGTAGATCGTATCGCTCGCGCAGAAAATGTGCTTCGATGGTTAACGGTTCTCGATGGGCTACTTGATGAATCATTGACCCGACGAAATCTCCCATTTAACTTGTCAATATAATATTTCCGGTAAATACTGGCTACTTGCTCGGTTAAAATGCGTACTAAAACGAAAATGTGGGCCGAATAACGTTAACGAATTACGGGTTCATTATTTATGTGGCGCGCGATTTAGAAAATGACACATTCGGGGA
>NW_021845852.1:0-596 GCF_003651465.1 Formica exsecta
CGATCTCTTAGGATAAATACGCTTGAATTATCACCATTAACCCTTTGCGCTCCAAAATAATCTTTAGAAAAATAACACAATTACTGAATAATTTATTTTTTTAATTAATGAATAAAATATTCTTAATTTAATAAAATAGCATTTTTTATAGAACATTTTAAATGCCATCACTTTCTGTCACATATATTATTTCATAAAAGTTCAATATAAAAATATTCTTTACAGGTGATAATAATTTTCTCAATAAATGTGAATAAAATACATATAATATTGTTATGAACGTATGTGACAAGACCATCATGACGAGCGCAAAGAGCTAATATCAAAACGGTCATATTGCCGCCGTAGTATAATGCATATAACCGTAATTTAATTACTCCTTAATAACTCTTCGTCAATGCAAATAAACGCAATCTATAAGCGTATCGATTCGTTCTCTGTCCGCCTGTGAAATTTTATCGGATACACAGAGAGCAAATAAATAGCCGCCGACTTGTTTTACGCGAACGTGGATTCGGTGAACATTTAAATTTTAAATCGGGCCGCGAATTCTATCTTTTTTCTCCCCTCCCCTCTCCCCTCCTTTCCCACACTTC
>NW_021845853.1:0-596 GCF_003651465.1 Formica exsecta
TCTCTCTCTCTCTCTTTCTCTCTCTCTCTCTCTCTAGACTCGCAATAAAGTCGCATTTCTCCCTTCAACATAATAGAGTGATTTACGATTTTTCAAGTCGAAAAAATTATTGTACCTATTGGCGCGAGTGCAAGCGAATTTTCACAAAATTATTCGCATATTTTAATTCGATGCATAGTTTTTCTTGTAATATTTTTATATAAAAATTTAAAAAAAATCACGCTGTGTTTGTAGAATTTAATTATACGAGTCGTTTTAGAGAGATGTTATATTTGTGCAAAGAGAGGTACACATTTACAGGCATAAAAAATAATAGTTCTTTTAGGGAAATGTCTGATTTTTTTATTATTGCAGTCAAGATGCTTTGGGCGTAACGTCATGGTTATTTACAAACGTATGAAAGCTACATGCGATTTTGTTGCTCGCAACGATAAACAACGGAAACAGACTCGATCACGATTCTATGTTCGTCGATAAAACAAGTAGTAAACAAGTAGTATTTGCATTCCATGCGTTCAAAATTTACTACGCTGCACGATCGGCAGCGAATTTTACCTCGCCATAATTTAAGAATAAAACTGTTTTTAGAAAAAAAA
>NW_021845854.1:0-596 GCF_003651465.1 Formica exsecta
CAACGCGTGATCGCGCATCGCGATAATGTATCGTCCTTAGAAGAGATTGATTCGACAATCCTGGCGCTATCCTTGCGTAACTAATTAAACCGTGGGAGATCCGCATTGGTCTCCGTATGTCGCGCGATCCTCGCCTTACAAGGCGCATGCCCCCAAAATCAGCCAATATCGCGATCGATTTCGCGATGTCAACAATTGGTCGGCACGATTTTGAGGGAGAGAGTTTCCGCTGGCTTCTCCGATGCGAGAGCTTAGCTAGACAGAACGATACGAAACGCTGTGAGTGTCAAACGCACTAAAAAAACCCTCTTTAATTCCGTATCCAAATCAGTTGGTAACAAAATCGCGCTCCGTAGACAATTACGGGAATGCCCGCAAGTCTCTTGTTAAAGTAAATAAAAACGAATTCCGATTCGCGACCGTGCGGTGCACCGAAACGACATTGTGCCGTTCGCCGCCACGTGTGCTCCAAGCCGCAGCCATCTTTCACGGGAATCGGATGTGCCGCAATTGTATCTTCATCGTGGCCGGCATAAACTGAAGCCTTGCACGAACTATTACTCATTTATATGGTATCTTGACTGTAACCAAAAAAA
>NW_021845855.1:0-596 GCF_003651465.1 Formica exsecta
ATACAGAAAGCGATGAATCGTCTTTTTCTTCTTGTTCTTCTATCTCTGATGCCAATGATGCAGCATCATCATTTTTCAATTTCACTACACAAACAGAACCATCTTTTCGCGAGCGCTTAGCATCTTGTTTTGTAGATAATAATCTAACACATGCTCAAGGAAATAATATACTATCCCTTCTTCGTACACATTCTTGCTTTTATGATTTGCCGAAAGATGTTAGAACATTATTACATACACCACGAAATTGTATTGCTGTGTCTATTGTGGAACCAGGCGAATATATTCATTTCGATCTTGAATCAAGTATTATTCGATGCCTTATGTGTGTTTCATCTTTATCTATTGTTGATCAAATGGAAATAGATTTTAATACAGATGGATGTGCTTTAGATAGATCAGGTTCCATTCATATTTGGCCAATTCAATATAGGATTGCAAATATCCAGCATACAAAACCGATAGTAGCAGGAATCTATAAGGGTACGCAGAAGCCATATGATCCTAATAAATTCTTTGAGAAATTTATTGCAGATATTGATAGAATAATGTCCAATGGTGGAATAAATCTTCATGGCAATAAAGTGCCCATACGC
>NW_021845856.1:0-597 GCF_003651465.1 Formica exsecta
TAATTTCCAAGGTGTATCAAAATATTAATTGAGTTTAAAATATCGTCTTTTGCACTGCAGGAAGTCACATCGGCACTGCCACCAAGTCAGCTGAACAAAGCGATATCTGGTATAAACACCGAATACCAGCTGCAATTTGCTTGGCCTGAAAAACCTCAGTTGATAAATGGCGAAACTCAGGCACCGGTTTTAGCAGCGGGTTTTTCCGCGGCCAGTACAGGCCACTACCCGGCAATGAATCCGCTTAGCATGGGGGCCCTTAAACAAGGCATAACGTCTACTAGATCGGCACTGGTATACAAAAAGCAACCAGGCGACTTTGGATACAAACACGATGGTACTTGTTTATTGTCATGACAATCTGCACATATTCCAATATTAATCAATAGATCCGGAGGAATGTCGTAGATCTTAAACAAAAAAAAAACTGTGTTAATGATAATATACTTACGTTAATTATAAATTCACCCTTTCACTGCTAATGGTCACTATATATATATAGCTTTTCGCAGATCTATTTCTATGTACGAATAGCTACTATAGTGATCGTCCGTCGAAGCTATGTCGCGTAAAATAATAAAATTTTAAATTATTTAA
>NW_021845857.1:0-597 GCF_003651465.1 Formica exsecta
ATATTATATTATATTATTGAAATATATATAAATAATCTACTTTTCTTATCTATCTTCTTTATTTTAATGCTTAAATCGTCAAAAAAATCTTTTATTTTCGATCTTTATATAATTAAAGACACATTTCTTTAAATTTCTCTTTATAACTAATAGCTGTTACATAAATTACAAAATAACTTATATCACAAAATTTGTTATTAAAAGATAACGAAAATAAAATAAAACAATTTATATATTTTGTAATGTATTGCGATAATAAGCATAATTAATTTGACTATATTATCAGACTGTCACAAACTTGTTTGCCAAATATTTATCGATCAATCAATCTTTATACTCTTACCCAAATAAGATTCAAGTTTCAAATATTGTAACATTCTCGAAAAATAGCTATACCTGTGCTTTGTAATGAATACATATATTCAAATCGTTCTCGTAACATTACTACATAAATGTAAAAACTCAACTTTCAATAAAATATCGACGACATTGGTTCGCATGCAAGCGCATCTCGTTATCCAAGAAGCCTTTCATGCTGCATACACATTCGACGATATTATCTTTTTCGGTTAATTATTATCTTTTTTAGTTAATCTT
>NW_021845858.1:0-597 GCF_003651465.1 Formica exsecta
TAGGTTTGGGTTAGGTTATATCTTCCGGAAGTGAAGCCCCCCGTAAGGGGGGGGGGGCGGAACTTACTGTGTCCACGCATAAACTTTACAACGCGAAGCGAGATTCATTTTACTATTGTTGTGTGGGTTGGATTTTCATTGGGGAGAATTTCATTAAATATAACAGTAAGTTAATGCACTAAATATATTCCTTTTTAAATGTACATAGTATCAGAAAATTTTGTTCTGTTATTGTGTGTGTATTGTTGTTTGTTTGTGTGTGTTTGTGTGATTTAAAAAATATAATCAGGGTCCGAGTCAATATTGTTGTTACTGCTCATCAATTGCTTCTTTTAACTCCTCGCCAATTGTCTGCATAGTTTTATATCTCCGAAACTATGAGTGATAGCAACTTTTGCCACTCTTGAACTTTTGTTGTAAATAGTCCATTTACGAAGAATCCATGGTTAAATCTGGACGCCACGGAAATCGTACTGGAGCCTCTGCTTCGACGAAATAGCAGCCGCTTATTAATCGTTAATAATTAATTGTAAATTAGATCGTAAATAGAGATCGAGTTTCAGACATCTTTTAATAACTTTCGCGTATAACGAGGCA
>NW_021845859.1:0-597 GCF_003651465.1 Formica exsecta
ATTCCAAAAACGGACAGAACTTTCCGGTAGACCTGATATATATAGTCAATACATAGTAGCTTTATATGCATGGACACGTACAAAACATACACACACACACACACATACACATCGAAAATGTGATAACCTGACCTGTCTCAATCAATCCACCGGCCCCTCGATATTTCTCTCCATGTTTCTCAATGTTTCTCGATGTTCCTCGGTGCTCCTCGATGCTCCTCGATGTTCCTCGATACGTCAAACACTCGCGAAGTTCGTCGAATAAACGTCACGATATTCGCACGAAGAGAATGGAATTCTTCGAACACCGGTTCGACGATACGCGGAACAACGGACGCCGATTTCGATAACCGAGAAATACTTTCATCATAATCCCGTAGATAAGTTAACACACCAAGATTCACACGATCGCTCGTCACTAGATTCAGCACAAAATTCACCCGGGACGAAAAGGATGCGGGAGCACGATGCGAACGTGACTCGTCCGCGCACCGACTACGCGTAAAATGAAGTAAACAGCGCTTACGTGCGCGCCTAAATTCTATCACGTCATGACGTCACGTCCAAGGTCGCGCGAAAATTCTTTACAAAGAGAGA
>NW_021845860.1:0-597 GCF_003651465.1 Formica exsecta
AGGTAGTTCTACGAGTCTGATCGCGACCGGAATGACAGTACAAACAACTCTCGCGCGACGTTAACAACGTTAAGATCACTCTTTCATGTAATTACTTCCTGTAATAAGATAAGACGCACGACATTGATGCATTAAGTAGATTTCAAGCTTTACATTTCATAATAACTGTAACTCGATATCCATGCAACTGACAAACTTAACTTGTGAGAAAATTAGCTTGCTGTTTGCGAACAGCATGACGCCGTCGATCTAAGACCCCTGTCTATAACTGTTATTTCTACTACGAGCTACTATAATCGAGCGTGTTCACCGATAAAATTTACGAGCGCCCGCATTGTCCTGTCTGAAAACGGTCGATACGATGACATACAACAGGTACGATGACACGCGGATTACGACCAGCGCGTGTCGGACACCAAGTATCGCTCGGTATGAACACAGTCGTCTGTCAAGCAATAAAACTCACTATATGCATCTCGTAAGACACGCGTCGATGTGCGTGTTACGGTCATCCTCGCTCCTAACGTTCTCCGACATCCTTTCATTCGCTTCGATCTTCGAGTGACACGCAAATTCATTATCGTACACGGAAATCTG
>NW_021845861.1:0-597 GCF_003651465.1 Formica exsecta
AGTTCACAACAACAGTACCCTTATTAAAAAATGGTAACACTTTAGGACCGGTGGTTCTTGTGTGAAAAAAGTCCTATTATGCTTATTAATACATGCCCTTCCGATGCAATTGCTCAGACACTATTAGTCGGGTATTAAGATTGGACAAACTTTCATTTATATGGAAGAAACTCAAAATGACATATACCAATTTATTAAAGAATTATCGACGTGTAGGCCATCCATAAAAATATATAAAGAAAGAGCACACATAATAAATAAATTTATTGCTCTCATACATGGAACAATGGATTGCAGCTACAACATTTCTGATTTAGTCGCAAAACATTTATTAAAGGACGAATTCTCATGCAGCATAAATCTAAATTGTCGTAATTGCCAACATATACAAAACGATAACTATAATATTATAGATATTAATGTCAAGCCTTATTATGAACAAAACATGCGTGCCTTACAACATTCTATAAACGAAAAATATACTTTTAAAAACAAAAACTGCGTTCGTTGTGACGAAGAAAATATAGAATGTTCCATTATTTGCGGTCATCTTCTTTTAATTGACATAGAATGTCTACAATGGCCACATCTAGCAAA
>NW_021845862.1:0-597 GCF_003651465.1 Formica exsecta
CTATTATTTTAATTTTAATAATTTTTTTTATCGTTCGGATTGGGACACTCGTTCATATGAACATTTTTGCTTAAAATGACCGATACCATCATCTCCCAAAATATTGATCTTTCCTCCTAGGACACCCTATATATGATATTTATATCCATGCTGAAGATGGACCAAAAACGGTCCAAAAGGTACATTAAAAAAAAAAAATTTACTTAAAGTTTATTACTAAAATATAACAATAATAAGTTCGCGCACTAATATCCACGCCTTGATTCTTATTTGTTAATTTATTTATTTATTTTTTTTTTGTATCGATCAACCACATTTTTCGAGCTTTACGATTATATATTCTCACCTCGCCGTTCTCCATGGGGGTTGCTCTGGAATACTGGCTGGCGCATATGACCTCGTCGTCGTACACGGGTTTGCCCGCGACAGGCGGTGCCGAATATCTCGTCCAACATTCTTCGTCGCTCGGTGCGTAATACTGCCACGGTTGAAAGCTTTCGCCGTCCAAAGATTTTTCCAGGACCCAGGCCGCGGGTCTCGGCGAATTCGCGGCCTTCACTATCACGTACTCGACTTGGTAGATCTAAAAAATATATA
>NW_021845863.1:0-597 GCF_003651465.1 Formica exsecta
TATTGACGGTAATAAAAATTTGTATTTTGTTTTATTCCAAAAAGGGACAGAACTTTCCGGTAGACCTAATATATTCACAGTCAAATGTATAAAAGATAAAACAACTATGTAAATAAAGAAAGAATAAAAAAGCAAAAGGGCGAATATACACATTGATGCATTTCACAAGCCCGTCAGTCGCATACGCGTTTAAAAATGGGACTAAAAAAATCTCGTTCACGTTCGAATTTATTTTAATCGTGTTTTCAACATAGAAGAGAACCGTCAATTTGCGTTCTAATTATATTTACCGAATCAATTTTCCTCTCAACCCACGCGACTTTGCTATATGCCGACAGTCGTCGTTACGATATTAAGCCCAGATATGTACTGAGCATACCAATCAACGCTCGGCGAAGTTCACTCATCCAGCGACATTAGTTCGTCTGCAATTATTAGAGCAAAATGTCGGCTACATCAGTTTTAGTTCGCATTTATCGATAAAAGCGAAAGGTTAAACAATAAAACGTGATCAAACCGCATTGTGTAAAATAGATTGATTAAATATTTCGATGCATCCTTATCCATGCCAAAGTTTATAACACTTCCTAGTTCATG
>NW_021845864.1:0-597 GCF_003651465.1 Formica exsecta
AAAAAAAAGTCGTGATTGGAGAAAAAATAAAAAATATTAAAGTCGTAATAATAAAGTTTTTAACAAATTAAAGAAATAAAATCCGCAAACTATATATAATTTAATATTATGTAAGGATCTTATTCGAGCACGTTGCCGCTAACTTTTAAATAAATGTACTTCATCAATTCAGATATCTTATTAAATATTGTTTAGATTACTCGTTAAACAAGACATGTGGCTCGAGTTTGTTTTAAAAATCGATAATTAATAATTGTCCATTTTGTTACTAACAATAAATATGTGTCGATAAGTATCAATTTCTAACAATTAATATTAGTAATAGTTTAATTGATTACTTCAATAATACATTTTAATGGTTATAATTAAATTCTGATAACCTAGCGATTTTAATCAAACAGTAAACACAAAAATCGTTATAATGTATATTTTAACATATCAAAGCAACATTGTTATAATGAAGACTAAAAATTAGCCGCGTTTAATATCATTAAGCCTAGAAAAAAATAAATAATCAATAAGCACAAAAACATACATATTTATTACTTTATTACATTAGAAAATACTTGAAAGCGACATTTCGCTAATAAGTCAATA
>NW_021845865.1:0-598 GCF_003651465.1 Formica exsecta
AAAAAAAATTTATCGTTCGCGTAATGCGAAATAAGCCATTAGAAACGCTACTTAGCTCCCGAGAGATAATTAAACGTATCTGCGAGACGACAATGAATGTCGGATCGATTATATGGCAGCTTCGAACCACGTGGAAAATCACATGGGAGTGTTTTGTGTGAGTTCATGTTCCTGCTATCGCTACTTGTTTCAAGCACAAAGTATCGTTTATCCTACGATTACAATGTGCCACATGGCAGTTTAGATATTTCAACAATTATGCACGTATCGTTTGACAGTCATTACAACAATGAGATAGGTGTGTTCACATCGCCGTTTTTATTTTACGGATTTCGCGCTGAAAGAGTATTATCAATTATTAGCAGCGTAGAGTTAACAATTCGCTTTTTGCGACTTTGATAAAATTCCGTTAGCTTCTAGACGAAGCGTAATAAAGAATAATTTGTGCTTGGAACGGGAAACACTTGAAAAAAGTTTGATCAAAATGTTTTTCATGTTGTGTATCGTCAAAGAAAAAAAATGTTTCTCGTCCATGCCGATTATATAAAATTTGTAAGAAAAGTAGAAATATATTGAGAGATTCGCCGTTAGGGGATTT
>NW_021845866.1:0-598 GCF_003651465.1 Formica exsecta
AACACAATGTCATATTTAATTAAATACTAGTTTAAATTCAATAAAATTAAGATTAATATCACACATTAATTACTGTAAAAGATATCGCATACAAATGCTGTCGTTCTTTTTACAGATTCTTTGATCAATTTATAAGTCAAAGATCGAAAAAAATAAATGCGTTTGACATTAATATAATGTTAAATTTTATTGCATGTAATTGGATGAGTAAAAATGATATTAATAACACAGTACAACATAATGTATTTATATGCGAGATGTCATGAAGAAATTGACACTCCTTTGTCCGCGGATTCTTTGATCAATTTAGGTCAAAAGACATATTGAAATACATGCAGTTTGTGTGATTTCAAAATGAATACGTTTAATGTCACTGCAATATTAAATTTAATGCATTGAAAATGATTAAAAAAAGAGAAAAGGAGAAAGAGAGAAAGAGAGGGAGAGAGTTGAAATTAATATTACATGATAAATATGGACGCGCACGCACAGAATGACATATAAAGAAATTGGATATCTCGCAGATATAGAGAAATTGATTCGTCGAACATTACTTTAACGTTTCAGATAGTTAATTAATATCAAAATGTAAAAAAAA
>NW_021845867.1:0-598 GCF_003651465.1 Formica exsecta
AACAACAATCACTGGACCTCCTCGCCCATGGTCACCCAGCTGTGGGAGACGACAGTGTTCGTGGATCCTCAGCATATCAATCACGGTCTACAGTCGAGTGCGGACATTGCTAGATCGCCCACCACCGACAACACCATCAGTGAAGAATCGGAACGCACTGCAGCGACCACCACGAGATCGCCGACGTTGTTCACCGACGTAGATATCGACGGAACGACAGAAGAGCGGACTACCACCAGCACGCCGAGTCCCTGGCAATGGGCGACGAACGGCAACGATTCGCCGGTAACGTTCACTTTGCTACCGACGACTTTTACTGTGGAGAACACGGCGACTCCAACACCGCTTATCACGACGCGATCCAGCATTACGACCACGATAACGTCCTCGGTGACGTCGACCAATTCCGTTCCCCGAGACAATCTGGCGTCCACCTTGCTGCCGTTCGCGGCGAACGCGTTGAACACCACCGAGAACGAGGTGATCAAGGCGCACGAGATGTTCGGCAAGCTAAACGAGACGAGTTCCAACACACTAATGCGAGTGATGAAGCAAGCCGATAATAACGAGACGGTGAGGCAGCTGGTGCTATTGTTGA
>NW_021845868.1:0-598 GCF_003651465.1 Formica exsecta
ATTATTATTATTATTATTATTATTATTATTATTATTATTACTATTACTACTATTACTATTACTACTATTGCTACTATAATTACCATTATTATGAAATACTGTGCATCACACCGAGCATACATATAGTACATAGTTACGAATAATTAGGCAAAATGTGAGCAAGTGAAGTTGTCGATTATTATGTATAACCGCTTTAAGTAGCCTTATAAATTGTAATTAAAGAAAGCGCGGATAATCTATAACACCGGGTGGCGCGAAAGGACCCGACGGTGTCCTCGTATATATTTCGTGTTTCAAAAGTCCATTAATTAATTCGAGATTTATTTCGAACTAATCATTGAGTTCTCTTTTCTAATTTTTTTCGATTTCTTTCAAAATTAATAACATTCGATGTTATTTTAATCTGTGTATTATACGAGTTTAAGCCTTTTTCGTTTTATTCGCGTAACGAAGAAGGGACCTCCGTTCAGTCCCTCTTGCGTCACTCGGTACATCAGCGTATATTGGATCATGCGAGCAGGTAGGCAAAAAACTAAAAGAAAATTCCTAAAATGTAGCGAGATTCATCTTAGCGATAAGCAGCGAGAACGGATATTAC
>NW_021845869.1:0-598 GCF_003651465.1 Formica exsecta
AGTAGCTACCTTATAAATAACAACGCGCGCCCTTTTACTTCGATAGAAGTTTAAGAAGCTCGCGAGAGAGCAGTGAGTTTTTTCGTGTTCCCTAATGAAGCATTTATTGGGTCGTTAAGTGCGTCTGTCGAGTATCAGAACGAAACTTTCCAGTTCACACGGGAAGAAATGCAGGAAAGTCCGCAAGTGCTGTATCCGTCAAATTAAGCGCAACAAATTGCGCGCGATTCATAAAACCGTACTTGCTTTAACTGCATAACTGCGAACATTAAAAGATAACGTTAATTTAATATGCAGTTGCAAATGTATATCATCTCGCCAAAATTGTTGTTTACGAGTGTTAGCTTTTTAAAAATGTACATTTGCAAGGTAACATCCCTTGTTTTTTGAACTAGTACAATACAATAATCCTTTTTGTTTTTTAATTAGTGTAGCAGAATATGGCTTGATTTTTTAAAGATTAATTGTTCGTGTTTTGCAAACAATAAGCTATAAGTCAGAAAGTAGAACAAATTTGCTTTGGAAAACAATGGAAAGCTGCTAAATTATATAAATAATTGATATTATCTTTTTATAAATATAATTAATATTATTTTTT
>NW_021845870.1:0-598 GCF_003651465.1 Formica exsecta
ACAATTTTTACCATTAGTTTACATCTCTAATTTATAACAATTATTTTTTTTCCAATAGGAAAGAATGATTCAGCGCTACAAATGCAACATGAAGAGCGAGAATTTATGAAAACAGACTCTAAAGAAACTTCAAACAAAGGTCAGTATTTTGTAGCCTTTCTTACATTTCATTGTTTAACGTTATATTTCATTATTGGTTTTTAGAAGAAAATGTGCAAGAAGGATATTTAACATTAATAAATCGGATATTAGATACAGTCTTGGTCATTAATAAAAAATTGGATTCAATGTCGGCCATGAATCGAAAATTGGATGCAATCTTGGCCTTTCATGATGAGCAAAATCCATTAGTAACAAATAACTTTCTGCATTTGTTACCTTTTTTTCCATTAAATTCTGTGGAAGACTTTAAAAAATTTACTACGGATTTAAATGAGAATGAGGAATTACGAAAACAATTTGTAAGTTTAAAATTATTTTTATTTATTATTTTTATTAACATTTAAAGTAATATTTTGTATTCAATATTATAGCAAAAAAAGATTCGAAGCGTAGGTGGAAAAACACCAGAACATCATCTCATTAACTGTTTGGTTAT
>NW_021845871.1:0-598 GCF_003651465.1 Formica exsecta
TATATTAATATATAATTCATATATACAACAGATAAATAATTCAATAATTAAATTTGATTGTATATTATTGTGCATGATATTCAACTGCAAATCTCTCCTCTTTCTCTCTTTTTATTCTTAGCTTTCTGAAGCTGATACCTTGCACAGTTTTACGAATTTGTCGAATAGATAAGGTTGAGAGTTTTACATAAACAGAATAAATATAATCAGGAGATGTGATACGGCTTGCACAAATGATATTTGTCGGCGGAGTCAGGCAACATTGATTTTGCGTGTTGTCGTTTAACATCATCGTTTCGACTGCAGTATCGTTTTTAGTCGCGTTCTTGGAAATACAAAGGAATTATCGGTCAGAAATAAAATACAATATCAATGGAAATTAAAAAACACCTCGTACTTGTCATTGTACATTCATCGACAACTTTTCTTCAAATATTTACAAATTTATGGAAGAAAGCGTTGCAATTGCGATATGAAAACTTTTCAAAATTCGTTGCAGTTTTATCGCAAGATTTATATTATTTTTATAAACCATAGCATTATTTTTATAAATTATAGAATTTCACCCGATGATTTATTTATGGATATTGCAATTCGA
>NW_021845872.1:0-598 GCF_003651465.1 Formica exsecta
CTGTTTATTATCACCGGCTTTCGCGTATGTTTGCACGGAAGCTACTTTTGAGTTTCCTAGTCTGTACAAATCTTGCGCTTTTCTCGTGTTAATAATAATATCGCCTGCTTCGTATTCGAAACTTCTCGCGTTCTTAATGTTTAATACGCAAGCAGTTTTATGTTGACTCGCGGATTTTCCTACTTCCGCGTTAACTTTTTCGCGCTTATTCTCCTGTTTACGCGAACTCTGCTTATTTTTGCTATTTTCACTAGTTTTCGCGCTCGTTTGTACGGAAGCGATTTTTGGTACGTTTCCTGATTTGTACAAGTCCTGTGCTACTTCTGTAGTGAAACAGTCGTCTAATCTATCAATCGCGTCGTCATTTTCCGACTGTTCGAAAATTTGAACGCTTATTCCCGTTAATCTATAATAAAACCATAAGATTTTTTCTATCTTTTCTTGCAACGACCCTTTATGGCTTAGCATTACGTTTATTTTCTCGTAATTTGTTTCGCTAAGCTCGTTCTCCATCTTTTTTAAATACTCCTCCCATCTATAAAATCTAGGTATTTCGTCGCGTAATTCATTTATCATTATTTCGGGTGTGTATTCCTCG
>NW_021845873.1:0-598 GCF_003651465.1 Formica exsecta
GGAGTGTAGGAAGAAGACCTCGTGACCCAGATTCTGCCACCGGTGAGGCTCAGTCACCTTTTTGATAGCCTGAAGATGGCTTTATGTTTCCTGTTTCTTTTTTCCTTTTCCTCTATAAATATATTGTTTTTATATTCAGTTTAAATATTTCACTAATTCTTTTTATCGTCATTGTTTTTTCATCAACTGCTTTGAGAACTCGTTCTCTGAGGTCTTCACTATATGGGCTTGGCATTTTTCATCTCTTTAATATGCCATTATAACCTATTCTATCCTTCAGGTAAACCTTTCTTGGGTTAGCTATAGCAGTGGGAATAGCAGTTGGAGCTTGTTGTCTGGTTGCTGCTGCAATCATATACTATTGTAATAGACCTTCAAATTCACTTGAAAATAGCAAGGTCCAAGGGTTTTCTGGAAACCATGAACAACCTACTCTGTAAAATTCACAAGACCTATTAAAATATTTTTTTACTTTTCATCGTATATTTCTCAACATATTATCTTTAAATACTAAAATAATTAACAATATGGCATTATTAATAGTTGAATCACCTGCGAAAGCAAAGACAATAGGCAAATATTTAAGTAAAGAGTTCAA
>NW_021845874.1:0-599 GCF_003651465.1 Formica exsecta
TAGAACAGTCTACGAAATTTTCATGCTTTTATCAATGTTTCGACATATGATACATACTTGTATTTAGCATCTGGCTTTCAATTAAACAAAAATTAAAAACTTGGGAAATAGGTCAATCATCTCTCTTTCAAAAGTTATTTAATTTACACAATATTCATATGTACACGTAGTTTAATTCTATATACTGATTTAGTCATTAAGGAAATTAAATTTTTCTAGATGCAATACTACTTAAGTATTATTTATGCGCATCCAAATCTTGTGCGCATTATGTCATCGACATATGGCGACGCGCACTTTGTCCTAGATGGTACCAATAAAATAGAGTCGGGCGAATTGCATTCCAAAGGAGCGAGCGTCCCGGTATCTCGTATTTCCACGACGTTTCTCATTGTGATGCACCCCCGTCGCGAAACACAAGTCATGCACTTCATCGCCCGTTTCAATTCATCGGTGCGGTTATTTAATCAAACATCTCTCCCGGCGCTGGTGTTAAACGTCGGAGGGTGCGACCCTTTTCAAGCGGCGCGGCGCGGCGCGAAAGAACGGGGATGAAAACCATTTCGTCCGCAGAATCCGACCTCGTGCTATCGGCACTT
>NW_021845875.1:0-599 GCF_003651465.1 Formica exsecta
AAATTTTCGTTTTGATTTGACATTTCTGATATAACAAATTTGCTAATAAAAAAATATTAATTTATCAATAAAATTCCTAGATTATAATATAAATCATAATATTTTGAATATATAATATAAAATAGTATTCATTATAATATTTCGAATTCAAGTATCCTTAAGTAAATATCAGAAATTCGCTACTGCATAGACAGAATAGTGTGTTATGGGCGAAGTATTGATTTTCCGCATTTGTCAGAACGCCGATATAGCGAAGCTGTCACGTTCGATTCCTGACCATTCAACCTTACCCTCCCTTCCCGATGCATTGCCGTAGCGATACGGCATTTATGCGACGCAAAACGATGCAAAGAGGATGCGTGGGCGGTTCGGCCACGTGCAATCTCCGAAAAGTGCAAGCATCGGGGAGGAGACTTACGAGGGTTACACGTGAATACGGACCATTATTCCGCGCGATAAAGCAATTTCCTCGCACTCACGGAATTATGTTTCTGCTATTTAGCATCGGCCCGGATATCGAGGCCGGGGTTGAAAAGAGAAAATGCGCGCGCCACGAAAATAGGATAGAGAGAGAGAGAGAGGGGGGGGGGGGGGGGAGG
>NW_021845876.1:0-599 GCF_003651465.1 Formica exsecta
AAGGATACGGTGGACGGAAACGAAAATCTGTCATCAGTCGTAACCCAACCACTAAACGAGGAAGTATTAAAAATTCTCGGGAAAGATCTAGCTTCACCTCCCGATCCAGAACAAAATATACATCCGGATTTGGCCTCGAGATGGAGATTTGTTTTGTCTAAAGGCCTTCCAAAAGAAGTGAAAAAAGAAATTCTCGATAAATACTCCCGAAAAGGTATTTGCTGTCTAGAGGCCCCGGAGTTAAACCCAGAGATAAAAGCCTCGCTAAATGAAACAGCTTCAAAAAGAGATGATCATTTCTGTGACTCGCAGAATTTAGCGGGATCGGCCTTGTCAGCCTTGAGCTTAGCGATCACGAAGCTTTTTTCAAAAGACGAGGCACTAGATAATCTAAAATTGATTGAATACATTTCCGATGCGGGGAAGCTCATTGCGGAACTACACCACAAAGAGTCAGTTGCACGAAGAGCATTTATTCTTCCTGGGTTACAGAAGAAAACAAAAACGCTACTCGAGAACACAGATATCGGACCGCTCCTTTTTGGTGATAAATTGGGAGAAAAACTCAAAGAAGCAAGATCATTGGAGAAAATGGGAAA
>NW_021845877.1:0-599 GCF_003651465.1 Formica exsecta
ACACTTTGAGATAAATTGAATAGATCTTCTTCTCTCCAAGTATCTCACAATCGACGTAACAGTGGACGCGTGACATTGTTCCTTTTTTGTTGCATACATTGAGAGATCTGTCAACTGCAAATTAAACTGAAGTTCAACTGTGTATTCGCGCTTTCGCAAACTTGGAGAGTCTTGTTTCAAGATTATATATTCTTTTTAAGATATTGGCGCGTATTTCATATTGAAATTCGGTGGCGCATATTTCCTTGTACATAATAGTCGGTTGAAATTTTAAGCGCATCGATGAGATAGCTCGAGTTACGTAGCAGAAAAGAGAGATCAGAATCTCGTGCAGATATATGACGGCACGTTAACGAGGTGTGCGTTCTTTCGGTGTTCGCGAAGAACGGGCGCGGCTTACCTTATGGCAAAAGAGGAAAGGAGAGAATCATATTTTATATCGCTATCGACTTTCTTTCTCGATAACTGCCATCTGACTCTCGCATTTCTCCTCTTCGTCAGATCGACGGGAAAACGAGGAGCGTTGACGCTGAGCGCTGAGATAAGAAGTGGAAGGGGAGAAAGAGAGAGAGAGAGAGAGAGAGAGAGAGAGAGAGAGA
>NW_021845878.1:0-599 GCF_003651465.1 Formica exsecta
TGCCATGGTCCGCACATACGGAGCATTTTGGTTTAGCCGCACAAAATTTGGCTTCGTGGCCAATTTCCCCGCACCTATAACACCTTCCGCTGCGGTCAACCTTGCTGGTGCACATCGCCCTCACGTGGCCTCCTTCCAGGCAGCGGAAGCATTGTAGAGGCCTTGTTTCCAGGCTCTCGACCCTGGCCAATGCCCAGCCCACCTGGATTGTGCCCATCCCTATGGCGGTATTTACCGCCTCGAGCGGGCATCTCGCCCATGCTGTGCCAAGCCCGTTTCCCGTTTTCCTGACAGGGCCCACACTAATGTCGGTGCGTTGGAACTTCCCCAAGCCCATGATGGCCTGTAGGATGTCCTCAGCACCGACAGAGTCGTCCAGGTCACGTATCCGGATATCTCCCATCTTCGTGGGTCTGGCGATTTTTACACCTTCTTTGTTCGCGAGTGCCTCTCGTAGTTTGTTGGCGAAGGCATCCGCCTTCGCCCTACCATCCTCACCAGCGATTTCGAAAATGAGCGCGCCGGTGACTGCTCTTCTCGTGTGGAAGCCGTTAATCTTGAGGTCCGAAAGCTTGATTTTGCTTCGTGCCTCAAGGATG
>NW_021845879.1:0-599 GCF_003651465.1 Formica exsecta
TATATATATATATAAAATGAAGTCTATGCAATATATGAGACTGACGGGAATCGCCAGGATGTGGCCTGAGCTATAAGCTCTTTTGGCAATTCTATTAGTTCTTCAAAATTTTACCTTTAACTTTGATTTAGCGACTGTGTTGATATCATCGGCCTGTAGCGCTTGAAACGCGTGCCAAATGCTGTTGGTGAGGTTCTTGAACAGGTGGGCCATCGCGCTTACTCGACTCAGTCGACAGTCTGTCAACAGGTGTTTTTTCTCTATCCTATCGCGCCCCAACGCATCTCGTAAATATTCGTGAGCGCATATCTTATCACTCTCCTCTCTCTCTATCTCTCTAAATGATCCGGTTTTCCCTTTCTCGCGTTTTTCAAGGTATTTATTCTATTCCTTGAAAGAATTTTTACCATTTGCCATAATCTCACGTTCTCGTGCTAAAAATGATTATTAAGAATGACGCATATATTGTATATTATTTCGTGCAGAGACTTCTCCCCTCCCTGCAAAACTGTTTCCTTTTTGCATCTGTGACTTCTGACTTCTGTATCTTTCTTTACACACGTGAATATCTGTTAAGAAAGAGAAAGAGAGGATACCGC
>NW_021845880.1:0-599 GCF_003651465.1 Formica exsecta
AACATGTACGAGCGGAAAAAGTGCGCGACAGCGTCCACGCTGGATCCGCCTTCTACGTCTCGCGTCGGCATTTTTCGACGATTTGTCAAAGTCCCCCGTTTTTCTTCTCTCCTCTCTCGTCGTTTTATCGGGCTTTAATCTGCATAGTGTCACGCCGCGAGCGCCGTCGCTCGCAGACTGCCTTCGTTGTGAGCACAGTTTGTCGCCGGGAAAAATGGGAAGAGCCCGGAGAACGCGAACGCACGCCTCGTCCTGTCCTCCCACGCGCGAATCTCACGCAACTCGGTTGCGAAAACGTCAAAGCATGGACGAGCGTAACGTCGAAGCGCGAATGCAATATTTCCTCAGACGACGTATACTTTATTAAAGAAAACGTGAATTTTGTGCTTTCGCGATGCCGAGCAGCCTGAAACTCGGCGTGTCTGCGCTATACGTATCGCTGAAATTTTTTTCTTATTGGATAAATGTGTGACGTATATAATAATAATGTTGAATGAGCATCACATACGCAACAATCGGTTTATAATATTATTTTACAAATATCTAATATATTACATAAATAACATATATATTTCTCTCTTACACAAAAAAAAAAAAAA
>NW_021845881.1:0-599 GCF_003651465.1 Formica exsecta
CCGCTTAGGAAGGATCGATTAAATTCGCATTACGATCACCCCTCGTGAAAAAAACATAGAAAGCACAAAGTGGCTAGAGCGAGTTCTTCGAGGACACTACACTCCCTTTCTTCTGTAACTCCTAACCCACGACGACGACGGCTTACTCCCTTAGCCGCTAATTAGCGCGGGACACGCACGCCCGACGACGGCTCGTGTCGGGCACGTGTCGTGCCGGAAACTCGCTTAGCGCGCGACAAACAGACCGTTTCCCATCGTACATGCGCTCCTTCCGGTCGTTTCCACGAGAAAACGTGGCCGAGGCAGCTGATTAAATCGCTATTAAAACGTGTTCCTATCGCTCCCCATCGACGCTTTCTTTCATGTCCCGCTTTTATTACGGGATAGTCGTTTAAGAAAAACGCGATTGGATACGCAATACACACCGGGGTTGGATCAGCCACTAGTCACTTGATATTATGCATATATGCGTGCGATTTGATTTATTGGATGGCTTAATGTGTGTGTTCAATCGCCGAAATATTTTTGATTACTCACTTCTTCATTAAGATTATTGTTTTAGTGAAATACATTTATTAAATTATTTAATAAATAATTAA
>NW_021845882.1:0-599 GCF_003651465.1 Formica exsecta
AGAACGGCTCTACACGGTCCTGGGTCCTTGCGCGAGGATTCACTCGCTATTCCGTGCGTTGCGCATCACGCGTGCGGGTCCTGATCTCTTCGTGACGTCGAAGGATTTTTTGTTGGTTGTTTTGACTATTGAAATGCTGGCTCATCTTCCTTTAAAGGTTGCTCAAGATCGTCGATGGATGTTTCTGGTTGCCGCAAATCGGTCTTCCGTCTTCTCCGATGAGGCTCCCAAAATAAATATTCATACGAAAGAAAGAAAATAGTAAACGAAATTAATATAACGAACATAATCTTGATTAATAATGCCTCTCTAGAGACTGCGATACGGTTCTCGCAATTTTCTGACTGGCGCGGCCCTTTAGCTCGCGCTTTGCGGTCGGAGAAGGATCCGGCAGACGCGCGCGAGACGACAACATCACATATATACATATATATATTAATAATAAATATAATTGAGATCTTTAAGAGTTTCCCCTATTCCTTTTTTTTATTATTACCAAACTGTTTCCTTTAATTAACTATCAATATCTCATTTAACTCTTGTGTGTGTTTCCCAGTGAAAACAACCCCGGCAAAGCGCTCTAAGTGCTGGGCGAAACA
>NW_021845883.1:0-599 GCF_003651465.1 Formica exsecta
TTACACATACACATAAAAGTTTTATATATATAATGTAATGATGCTGATAACGTCATACGCATATACATATATATCTCAGATTTTCCCGTAAAAAATTACTCAACAAAAAGTTCGAGAACCTCTCATTTAGCGAGTATTATAGTACGTTCTTTTTTTACTGTAGCCATCTATTCCGAAAACTATGGTCGTCTGTTCCAAAATTACCCTATTATTTCACCATGTGCTTCGAGGGACTAGCTCTCCGCGAGTGATAAACTCATCTGCCCCTTCTTTCTCTCCTTTCCTCTTCGATGTCGCTCTGAAATCTATTAAAGAAATTGTCGACCGGCACACGTCGGCAATCCTCGTAAGTCGTTTCACGCGCCGTTCGCTCGCACCTGCTCACGCGTGAGCGAAAGAGCAGCGAACGACGTGATTCACTTGACAGACGGACGAAGGAATGCGACGCGGTCGATTGGTGCAAAGCAATTGCATTTCGCGGCGATAACCGACGTCCCATCGCATCTTCCGCACCTTCCACTTTTTATGACACTCGAAATCCGGTAAAATCGCGCACGGAGCGCGGAAACGCTGATGCAGGGAGGGGGATAGAAGGGAAA
>NW_021845884.1:0-599 GCF_003651465.1 Formica exsecta
TTTTTTTTTTTAAATATAATGTATAGAAAAATAATAGTGTTACAACGTGTACGTATATTAGTTGGTTCTCACAATAAGTATAATTTCTGTTCCAAATTTCTCAAATGTTTTTACTTATAATGTGTGTGTGTATGTGTGTCAACATTTATTATTAAAATATTTAATCAATCCTGTACGAGAGTCCCGATAGCTCGAGAAATGGCTCCGTAGACTGTATAATTTAATTAATATTCCTGCTTCGATTAAATCCCCGCCTGCACGTGAGTCTTGAGCCTGATAAGCGATTAATCCTGCACGGCCCCGATAAGACGATGCCACGAGACAAAAGGTTATATAGGTGGTAAGGTAATATTCAACGTCGCGTTGCGAAACGAACCAATTAAGTGGACCCTACAAAATTGATTTTTAATTGAACCGGCAAAACCGATGACGTAAATAACTAATAAGGTATAGCGCGAATAGTTAATCAAAGTCTAACCGCAGACTGCTGGAAATAATACGTCGTGGCCATCTAACAGAGAGTTATACGCCTAATTAACATGTCTATAACTGAGATATTAATTACAATCTAGCGACAATATTTCAAGCACTTTGCATGT
>NW_021845885.1:0-600 GCF_003651465.1 Formica exsecta
TTGGTTCGTATACGCGGAAGGGTAGATGCATTTCTCGAAGAGCATTGTCCGATGCATATCAGACATAAATGTACGTATATGTTGTAAAAGAGATATATCGAGGCGTGAAACCAATGTTTACCTCACACATATTGCACGGTAGCGTTCTCGAGAAGCTTTCTCGCATGCGCATCCACATTTCTGGTATTTTCAATATCCCCTCCGGCGAAACGAAAAGAAACTTTGTTATTTACGTTTCATTTGTTTGTATTTCAAAATTGCTTGATTAAAAATAATACAGAAAATAAGAATGGATATCTTATCATATTCCCCTACGCTTTTTGCTTGTGCAAAACAACATTTCCGTTAACAAATACTTTTTATTAATATACACGTTATTTGTAAAAGAAACGTCTTCATATCTGCAAGCTTGCAACTCGTCCAGAATAAGAAATTTCACATACAGATATTTACGCAATCCTTTTCTAGAATGTCATCCACCTACATACAAAACGACAGAGTTGTACGAAAAAGCGATGTATAAAAAGCGTATAACTTTATATTAAAGAACGTCAACTTGGCGTCTCTAAGATGTGTATACACAAAAACTAGTCCGTTTCT
>NW_021845886.1:0-600 GCF_003651465.1 Formica exsecta
AATTCTCGCCGAAAATAGTGCGGGGAATTATCGATCCTATCCGAGATATAAATTTTCCGTCGCGTGCCAGTCCAATCGAATTCGTAGTTCGTAGTCTTAACATATATATACATATATGTGCTGTTTTCGCTGATCGTTCTCTATCGCAAAGTCGAAATCGTTGAGGGAAGCCGATATCGGTAAGATTTTCGAGATTCAATTTCGGGAATGCCTGAGCTTATAGTTGGAAACAACGATGAGTTTTCCACTGCCAGGCTCGCGCGCGTCGAAAAGTTCGCAGTCTCCAATAGCGAATCGTCCGGGATTTCCAACTTTTATCGCGCTGTGATTGGTGCTCGCGGATGTTTTTCCATCGGTCGAATCTCCCGATCTTTCTATTCTACCGAAGCTCCTAGGTGAGCGACGTGACAACTTTCAACGTATGGAATAAAAGAGCCGAAATTACAAAAATCTGTGGAGAGAAGCCATTTTCCGCTTTCGTCGAGAACTCGAAACGGTGGAATTATCGAATATGATTTGAGATAAAAGTGGCATTACATACCGGAATTTTTCAAGAGACAAATAAATTGCAAGATTTTATTAAAACGCGCGATGGAAAGA
>NW_021845887.1:0-600 GCF_003651465.1 Formica exsecta
AATTGATTCTGCTCATTCTGTTCCGCTAACTTATAAGACGTTAATTACAGCATTATTATATCAAATGTTCAATTTTGAAGAAAATCTGAGGCTGAAAATCAGTGCAGTTACGAATAGAAATCGGAGAGAGAAAGAAAGAGAGAGAGAGAGAGAGAGAAGTATCGATTTATCACGCTTCAAAACTATAAAAGTCAATTTTCAGCTTTTAGAAGTTGGAGACAGCAGATATAAACGGACTGGGAGAGGGCGAAACACGATGAAGATGGAATCTATTCGCGCGTACTCGTTGCCAGGGGTTACCAGAAGCGAATTTTAATTTCGACACCGATTGTTTGTATTTCTCTCTTCTTCTCTCATACATCCCTTTTGATGAATGACGATACGTCGGATTGCAAGCATCAAGCTTATGAGATTCGATCGTTCGCCCCGGTAACGAAGTTAGAGACCCGTGATAGGTAATGCCCGAATACATATCTACACGAGACGCAATTTATCTCAAGGAATATACTCCGTGCTTCGCTTCGAGATGTGCCGTATTTCTGCGTGATCGACACACACGACACTCGCGATATCTCCGAGCAAGGGAACCACGATCGGAAG
>NW_021845888.1:0-600 GCF_003651465.1 Formica exsecta
ATTCTCATCGTTGAATAATAGAGCGTGGGCGAGGCGAGGTTTTCTCTGCAAACTCAGCAATTGCTCTTTCCGGAGCGTTCTCATGTAACAGATATATTCGCTGGAAAAGAGTTGTGAATTATACAGCCTCTTTTCCTCTCCCTCTCTATGAAAAACCTCATTCGAGCATCCGGCAATACAAGTTTTTCTTTATCGTCCGCGTATTTTATTGCCACGATGTTTACAAGTACCGGTTCGCCTCTCGACATTTTCATCGTCCGCCGTTTATCCCTTTGACACTACGATATATCTCTCGTCATTCGACACTAACGTCGAATTGATAGCCGCTGGTATCTGTACACCTGCAAATAATAGTGTGACGTTACTGTCGATCGATCTTTTCTCTCAGTTACGTGACGTAATTTTGCGGACACATGACAAAATCATTCGAAGCGAGGTTTAGCATAACTAGATGCAGTTATAAAGTGAAGTTAATTGATTACATAAAATAGAATGATATTTGTTTTTATCCTTTATACAGGATATCCCAGAGTTACCGCACCATCTACTAATGACAAATTCTTGAGATCATTTTAAGATGATTTTTTCTCAGCAAAAATA
>NW_021845889.1:0-600 GCF_003651465.1 Formica exsecta
TTATAAAGAGAACGATAACAACAGTTGAGTCGAAGAAACCATTTCGTATGTGAATCGGATTGAGCAATGAATGCGTAATTCGATCTTTTAACTCGATTTTATTCCTCAATATCCTTTAGATCTAATTCCTTAATATATGAAAGAGAGGAACTCAGCCTCTTATGTATTTTTTATGACCGGTGTCGAATATCACGAGCGAAATCGTCGCGATATATCTCGGAATAAAAATTTTACATCTCGTAAATGTAAGATATTACAAGAAAATTGGAAAATACATAAAAGATACATTCTCTTGTTTTTTACATTACTACATTTTTTTGCACGATATAACATGATACAATGTTATAATTCTGGTGCGCATTATTAACGCCTCTTTATTTTTAAAACTTTTAACTTATATATACTATATATAAATTTTCGGCTGTATTTATTTCTAATATATAAAAGCTTTTTAAATAAATAAATTCGTTTTTCTTAAATTTAAATGATATATGTGTATCTAAATCTTCTAATTGCCACAATCTTTCTTTCTTTTATTTGAAAACTGTAAATTGAATTTTTTCATTTTTGATTCGTTTATATTTAATTTAACATTCGATC
>NW_021845890.1:0-601 GCF_003651465.1 Formica exsecta
AAAAAATCGGAGGGTTCACCTATTCGGAACTCCACCCACATTTTTAATTAAACGTGACAATTTGTTCGATACCGTAAAGTTTTAACGTCGCTTAAAAACAAAAGTAACGCTTCTATAAAATTTTATATTTCAGTGTGTATTTTATATATAGATGCTTTATATAACATAAAAACATATCCAGTTAATCGTGAAAATAATCCATTTTGAGGATCAAATCGTACAAAGCCCTATATTAACTGCGCTAAATATTGTCAATAATTACAGAGAGCATTCTCTAACAAAGAGTTACCGGGACATGAATCCTCCGACAAAGAGTGGCCAAGCACAATTAGCTAATCGGCTATACTGCCTAATAACCAGCAATATTCATTTCGCGAGCAACAGCGTTCATTCAACGAGATCCCTTTTGAACCGGCGATTCTCGATTACCTGCCACATTGCGAAAGTTTATTTAACTATACTATGCGTGCGGACTGTATATAGCATAATTTTCCGAGCGCGTACTCGTGCCAACGTCAATTGTAACAAAATTGTTCAAGAGAGAGCCATTGGTATAATTATTATTATCATCACACTTCGAGTAAAACTGTTCCGATTAATT
>NW_021845891.1:0-601 GCF_003651465.1 Formica exsecta
ACACACACACACGAGATTAACAATAAAACGAGTTTACTTACATAATTAAATCGAATTGCTTGTTTTTGTATAATAACGTTTTCTATGTTATAGAAAAGCAAAGCGCGGGTATTATAGGGGCAAACGAATTTTCGTAATATCGCTTTTACGCTCGCGAGTATTACGGCTCACACAATGCCGGTATTATGAGATCCCATTCTCTACTAAAGTGGATCACCAATAGAACGCGCTGACAGCACCTTTCTTTTTATCGCAATCGTTCGAGAAGATTCAGCTTCTTTGATCAAGTCGGATTATGTGCAAACCAAAATTGCTCTTTTTTGTTTTTAGAAATAATATGATTCGAGTAAACAATAATGTAATGCGAATATTGTAACTTTCTCTACACAAGATTATTTTTAGGTATTCTTCATATTTCTTATAAATCGAATAATAATCATACTTTACATATGAAAGTTTTGCAGCTTAATCTCATCTATTTCAGAACCTATATTTTTCTGTCTAATCAAATGATACAAAGGATAAAATAATAATAATTTTGAGAAATGTAATCTAGGTGCGAAATGGAAAAAACTTCAATACTGAAATTACGAAAAAAAAC
>NW_021845892.1:0-601 GCF_003651465.1 Formica exsecta
AAAAAAAAAAGAAACATTAATGCATACTCAATGCAGAAATATATGATACGTGAATAATAAAAGGATAGCGTGATTTAGTAAACAGGTGGTCTAATTATATACTATGCTTTGTCTATATGGTTGTTTGACATTTAAATAGATGGAATATTTCCAAATCATCAAGATAAATGTAACATGATTATTAGAGTATTTCAGATACGCACTTCTTTACTAATAATTGTCACTAACACGAAGATATTAATAAAATAAAAGTTCATTGTTAAATTATTAATTAAATCAGAAAAATTCATCGCCGATAACTCGTTGAATATCAATCCATTGATTGAGAAACGAGAAACTTCAGAATACGCGCGCTGTATCTTTCATGTAAGATAGCCAAACAAGTTACTATAATAAGACAAAAAATGGTTCGATCATATAATATTATATATCTAATTCAATTTAAACGAGTGCAATGTTATTCTTGCAATCTATCTATAAATAGCACATTTATTTTTAGCTTCAGGATGATCTAACCATCCGTCGATTTTTTATTTTTCAGGAAAATCTGCAAGCAAATTTTACATCAAATCGAGAAATATAAAATTTTCAATCAAAATGC
>NW_021845893.1:0-601 GCF_003651465.1 Formica exsecta
AAGTTCACGTATTTCCGAGAGTTTTAAAGACGAAACGAGTGAAGATGAAAGTATGGATATTCTTGATTTGAATTTCACAGAGTTAAATAATAACGGAAAAATCGGAGAGATTAACTGCAAATCTCTTGCGAAAGCGAGTTACGGTGTATGAGCATGTTTTCCAACAGAAGAGGAAAAAGATGTTTTAATGGAAATTGAAAGAAATAGGAGAAATTCGCGTATCGAGGGAAAGCTGAAAGCGAAAAGTAATGACTCCGCAGAAATTCAGCATGACGTTCCAAAAAATGCAAATGTCATACAAGATGTAATTGAAAATTCGTCGATAACGATTGAAAGTGATTAACCGCCACTCAAGCACGTCGTTTATCATCGATTCGAGAATTTTGCAGGAAAAAACTTTTGTGAAAGATGTACAAAGGGAGAAAATCGGAGCGATTGTCAATCATCAACACTTTCAATCATTTGACTGCGTCTAGCACGCAGAAATCGCAAATTCGCAAAATGTTTCTTGCCAATTGGACACCTATTTGCTCGATTCCGATAACGATCGCGTGCGAACGTTTGCCGATAAACTGTCAACGGCTACATCCTTCGCTCGGAC
>NW_021845894.1:0-601 GCF_003651465.1 Formica exsecta
TGAAGTTACTGGATTTATATCGATATATATATCGATTATACTAGGCTTGTATCGATATATCGGCTTGTATTAATCGCTATATTCTCGCGGGTTTCCTGAGCCACGAGTTTCCCGGCCATTTTGTAAAGCATAAGCTTGTTCCAGCTACATTTTCACATAATTTTAGCGTTTAATTCTTAATTTGGTAAGTTGCTAATTTAGAGATTCTGAGAAAAAGGAGTCTCACTAATTATATTAATTGTTAATAATATTTTTCCAGTTATATATCGGATTTTAAATAAACGTAAAATTCTCTGCGTTTAGTATCTTATATCGATCAATTTTGTATATTTTAAACGATATCGCGTTGTATTTTAAATTCCAAGTAATTAAAATTGAACTTTTGCATTTATATATCTCGTATTATTTTTATATACTGACGATCAATTTTACATAAAACTAGTCATCAAAGTAGTCAAACGCAATAAAAGCCTATTTAAAAAAACCACCCGTATAAGATCGACATAAGAGAATGTACGTTAAAGTATAACGAAAAAAAAAAAAATTTGAAAAGTTGGAAAAATGCACACAGGTAAAGGAAAAGATTTATTTAAGCATATCT
>NW_021845895.1:0-601 GCF_003651465.1 Formica exsecta
TATAATACAAAAAATATATAATGGGACGACGTTCCATTTGGTCTATTCAATCTTAGAACTCTAACACCACTTGCGTCAATATTATAGGCCCGTATTCATAGACGAAGTTCAAGACGCTACTTAAGATCAACTTGGCTAAGATTCAATAAAGACCGTCTCAAGATCGATAGATTTCATATATATGAATTAAGATAATCGTAGCGAAGAAGTTCTTATCTAAGAAATTTTTATTCTATTTGAGACTGTCTTCGCAAAAAAGTACTTAAGATAATACTTATTGATCATTCTGCTATTTCCATATTATTTTTATTAGAATAACTGTGGATTCCACATGACAATCGCACGACCGCACCAGTATGAATAAAATCGGATTGATGGCGCCATCCCGTCGCGAAACATGAAACTCGATTTCAATTGATGACATCGCGATTTCGAAAGCAACCGTATTATTTCGTCCGCTCCTAAAAAGCGAAAACATTTCATGACCCTTGCTATACAATAGTCATGTGATTTGACGTCGCGCAAAACGATTGGATCGCGAGGATCACCAGTCCTCGCAGGATGGTGAACACGGGGAAGAAAATTTTTCCCGCAGTTTAGA
>NW_021845896.1:0-601 GCF_003651465.1 Formica exsecta
AATCGATATTCTCTCTTTCAGAGAAAGAGAGTATCATTTAGGTTTAGGTAAATTCCTTAACCTTTGCTGCTCCTTCGTGACACTCACACGACACTTGCGAAAGCGTTAATGTTGATTACGATCGCGCGCGCACTACATCACAAGAATACGACGATCATATACGGCACTTCACATCTCACTCTTACGGTTGTTAATCGCGTACTTTATTTTATATTGCGACAGCAAAACACGAAAATTACATACTTCGAAAGATAATACGACACACTGTGTGTGAATGTCTCATATTGTTACTTTTCCAAGACTCGCCGCACGAATGACAACGGCAGCTTGTAAACAATAGTAACGCCACAAAGAATGAACGCCAAATACTATGTAATAGTTAATTCGTATATCGTGTTATTGTTTACAAGCGGCCGGTTTGTTGCCATTCGCGCGATGAGATTCTCAGTGTCATCGTATACATCTCTCGAAGTATATATAATTGTCGTGTTCTCCCGCCGAAATATAAAATAAAGTGCGCAACTAACGTCGTAAGTGAGAAGTAAAGTGCTGTATAATCATCGTATTGTTATGATTAGGACGTGCTCAGTTGTGACTAACC
>NW_021845897.1:0-601 GCF_003651465.1 Formica exsecta
TATAGATTTATTGATACTTGACTACATTCTCTGTTACGTCTCTCTATTATGTTTCATTATCTGACCAAAGGAGAATATTTAATATTTGATCGATAGATTTTCAATTATCCCTTACATTGTCATTATCAATAAATCAGAATTATGATACCATCTTAATAACTTATATCTAATAATTTAATCATCTCACGCGCACACAAAATCTCAGATACAACAGCAATAGTTGAACTTTTGATTAAATATTTGTAAAATATTAGCATCGAAATTTTAGAAATATTATTAAATTTCTTTAAATTAATTTCGAAAAAAAATTAATCTTGTTCTCCGAAAATGTTTGTTTTGTTATTATTAGTTTTAAATAAATATATTTCATACAATATATAAAACATAAAATAAAAATATACATTTTTGATTAACGTACTATGCTGACACTTTTCTTAAACTTTCACTTGGTTTATGATACATAAAGTTTGTGCGTCTCACGTGGCACCGCGGATACGCGATGTCACGACGTCGAGATGCAGAAATGCGCACTCGGTCGAGGAAAACATTTATTTTTAAACAATCAGATTTTACGATACAACCGATTTATTTTACACAGATC
>NW_021845898.1:0-602 GCF_003651465.1 Formica exsecta
AGGTAAAAAATAAAAAAGCTAGTTTTTAAATTCACTAGAGAAACATAAAATAACAAGATTTTTAATTTAAACTGTTTTTTAAGTTTTCTCTTCAAAATGTAATTTAAAAAGTAATTTATGTGTGTTTGGGCGTGCGTGCGTATGTTCTTACATAAAAATATGCACTAATAATTTAAATGTAAACATATATTGTTTAAGATATTGGATATTACTCACCAACTGATTGTATTTTTATGTGAGTACAATCTATGCAACCTATTACTCTTGGGAATCGTGCAATATCAAAAAACTTGATCTGTTCTTTCTTTATTTCCTCAGCAAGCATAGGAAACTTTATGAATCTTGGTCTAAGACGAGCGATAGCATTTGTCACCCGATGAATAATTCTGTGAGAGCTTGTTTTGCTCACTCCAGAAAAATCTGCCGCTGATAATAAATGATTCCCAGTTGCATAGAATCTCAATGTCAGAAGAAGCTGGTTCATTGGAGATATGGCATTGTTTCTTGTAAACAAAAAACAATTTTACTATAATTCATATTAATCATTTTGTCTCTTGTTTATTTACTTATGGTCAGAATGTAAAGGATATTATACTAAATAT
>NW_021845899.1:0-602 GCF_003651465.1 Formica exsecta
ATTCCAATGTGGAATAATATTGATTCGATGATATCCCCAAAGTGTCCCACTAAGAATTTATAGAAAAGAAAATCCCAATTACATCTTGCAACTGCGTTTAAGCAAATGTAATAGTAAAAAAGCTCTTTCAAAACAATCATAAGAATAAACGACGAATAAAAAGATTGCAAAAATTTGAAAAATAATATTTTATGAGAATTTCTAATGATAAATTATATATATAAATAAATTATAATTTTGCGTCAAGAAAAAATTTGATTTTACAGTGTGCTCGTACATTTTTAGTGCTCGCACATTTTTCTATATTTTTGCAGAGGAAAGCATGCGAAAATCATCAGGTCTGATATTCGGCGGTTCTGTGTGGACTATGAGATGAAATAAAACGATTCTTGTCGCTTTCCTATCGGTAGTATAATCGTAGCGGTCTGAGATAAAATTTTGACGACCTGTCGTTAGTAACTATAAGAGGCCTTAATATTATCACGTTTACTATACGATTATTATTATACATCGATACAATTTAAGTATAGTAGTTCGTATGTAGATGAATGGATATGTAAAGAAAATCGATTTAAGTGTATGATTGATTATATATATATATA
>NW_021845900.1:0-602 GCF_003651465.1 Formica exsecta
AGTCTACTCCAGCAGTATGCAAAATTAATGATTTTTAGGAATTTTCTTTTGAAAAATATTAAAAATTGATCTTTTTAGCGTTTCACATATGTTTTTATTAATGCTTAAACAGTATGTCAGTATTTTTAAATCTTGGATATTTAGCTTGGATAATTAAAATATTTTTTAATAAATATGCGACAAATTATAATATAATAAGAGTAATAATTACATAATATTTAATAAAAATTGAAAAAAAGAACTAATATTTTTGTTCATGGAACTTTCGTGTTATACTTCCATCTAAAATTGTATACGTCGTGTAATATTCATGTTCAGAGAGATCTCCGGCCAATCTCAAGTCTGAGGCGGCGAAGTTACCCGGAAACAATGAATAAGTGACACTGGTGTATGTCATAGCACAACGTTTGTTTCTGGCGAAACAGCCTCGCGACGGCATTATTCCCGACTCGAACTTTGTACGAGATGGCCGAATGTCAGATTCGGGGCATCGACGTATGCAGAGCCAACATTGTCGATATAAACGGTACGTATTGTGTTCACCCTGTGTGTTTGACAGTTGGATAGTTCCCATGTGTGTGCATGGCGGCCGAACCGCCAGG
>NW_021845901.1:0-602 GCF_003651465.1 Formica exsecta
AGAGAATATAAAATATAGAATATGGATTATGAAGACGCGGCAGATGTTTTTGAAAATATATCGGAAGGACAAATCCACGTGTGGAGGACATTGATCGAATTAGTTAAATCAAATTGTATACTGTATCAGAAAAAACTGAAGGGATATAGTAAAAAAACTGATAAGAGCTTGATGTGGACCAATATTGGAAAATTATTAGTACCGCCAATGACTGGTAAGTAGCGTAAAAAATAATAATGAAAAATTGAGGTTAGGACACTTGTATGCGGCCGATCTTGATGAGAGATTTATGAGGTATAATATATTGTAATGAGATAATAATGTATTGTGTGTTCATAGGAATCGAAGCAGAAAAGATATTTTACCGCTTACGACAGAAGTTTGGTAAAGAGCGCCGAAAAGTAATACAATCACAGGCAAGATCTGGCGCAGGTGCAGATCATATGCCATATAAATCGGACTGGATACTATATGATGATTTATTGTTTCTTGCTGATCATATTCAACCTAGACGGTGAGTAAATCATTTTTGTGTTCATATTTTTACTTTGCATAGAACAATAATTGGAAGGTGTGAAATCAATTATATGTAATTAAAATAA
>NW_021845902.1:0-602 GCF_003651465.1 Formica exsecta
TATATATATATATAGTATATGTGGTGCGTGTGTATTTTTACACTCTCGAAGTTTTTACATATATACATATATTAAAGAGATAAAAGTCAAGAGATATATAGTGAATATCAGACGATAGTAATGTAATAGATAAACGCTAGACAAAACAAACACATGTAACGTCACGAGACCCAGAGGGAAGAGCGCAAAAGGGACCCGTAGGGAACCGGCGTGATGTTCAAGGGCGTGCTCGAGAAAGGGAGGTCGATAGAAAGATATACTAGTAGACGCGATATATGTATGTATGTATTGTACGCGTGATGCCACTCTTCCCCCTTTCGTAGATTATATTAGAAGTGTCATCGGCCGCGCGACGTCGCCTCTCGAGGCGCTCGATAGAGATTGACCTTCTCACGACGCCGACGTTGAAACCTCCGTCACGTCTCTTCTTCTTCTTCTTCTTCTTGTTCACACGATCGCGCACTCCGCGTTGATGACGAAGCGACGACGATACGACGCGAGAGCGCGACTCTTTCCACCGGCGCGCATTATATTTCGGAGCGGCCGTCAACCGGGATGACGTCAATCGACGTCGGAGTACTCACGCTACCGTTGTCCGACGA
>NW_021845903.1:0-603 GCF_003651465.1 Formica exsecta
ATCCTTTCGTCAAATACAAGCTATCTCGAATGTAAGATAAACTCTATGAAATTTTCATTATGTGCCTTGACACACAGATGCGAGTTTATTCACATTTTGTGCAAAGTTAATAATTCAAAATAAGAGTTCCTCCGAGAAAGAAAGACAGTGATAGCGAGTTGATAGTATACTCTCTTTATCAGCGATCTTTAACGTATAATTCCAAAAGAGAATCCTCGTCATCAAAGTATTCATTCGCTGACTTTATCGCACATTGCTAAGTTGTAAAATAACTCGTTCTAGCCTTTATATTGTGACGGAAACTATTGCTTCCGATAGTAACGGCGGCGTCTTGAGCTTTCTTTCCTTTCTTTCTTAAGTCGAAGCTTAAGCGAGCTTCGTGAAGCACGTAAGCTGCAAGGTGTTTATGACCGAAGCCCGGTCTGCTCGTTTAGTTTCGAAGCAATCGAGCGTGCAGCTCGCGCAATTCGAAGAAAATTGTACGGTATGCACGGTTGCTACGGTATGCGTAATCGCTCCTACAATGCCAATTCTAATCGCGAATGTTCATTTCCCTTCCGATCCCGAGGCATTCATGACAATCACCGCGGGCGATGCAGTCCG
>NW_021845904.1:0-603 GCF_003651465.1 Formica exsecta
GCTCTTACCGTTCAGATTTGTCGATTGAATTTACTGTTTAAATTTATCGATTAAATTCAACGTTCCATTCTTGAACATGCTCTAATAAATTTTATATTAATTATACACATATTTTTGAAATGATTACAAACAAATATAATTTTGTTTCAATATTATAAAATATTGAAAGGATATTGAAATATGTTAAGGAATCACGCGGTCAAAAGGAAGATTCTAGAAAATGTATGCTTATGATTTGCGAATTCCGTTACGATGAGCTCACCGAGAAGGTTCGACAGAGTTAACTATATCGGTTGTTTGTCACGATCATGTGAATCCCTGATTGGCAGCCCTTTGTCGTTCGATCGACATAGCCAATAATAACGAGTGCGTATCGGCGGCTCGATCAGGAGATCTCCTCGCGAAACCGTCGTTACCGCAGTGCGAAGATAGAGAGCGTGAAAATAGGACGTACACATAGATAATTGTCGCGAGCGACGTGGTCCAAGGACTCGGCGGTGTTCCTTAATAAAGTACGTGTGGACAAGAAGAGAGTAGTTATTCGACAAACTCCAACTTCCCGGCGACATTGCGTTCCGGCGAACAAATAAAGAATTACGGTAA
>NW_021845905.1:0-603 GCF_003651465.1 Formica exsecta
CGGTTATTGGACGATAATTATAATGTCATGTGATGTACATATATGCAAAGCTCGCTCTTTAAAGTAGGAACGATGTACGTGACAAAAATTTTTGTACTGCCTTTTCTTTCTTTTATTGAAATACGAACAATAGTCATAGGTATAAGACGCATTAATTATCATGAATATCTGAGAATCATTGGGGCATAAACTACGACTAGTCATTAGTTAGAGTGGCGGAACTAATCACTTTTTCCACTATTCAACACTGCGTTGCAGATATATTCATTCCTACTTCCATATCGTGATATATAACTTGGTTATAAGTTTTTTTTTTTTTGCATTATTGCACTTGATATTGATACACATACATTTTCTCTCTTATATATATTTTCCTTAAGTTATATATTGTTTTCAAATGAGGGGAAATCGTAATTATTTTATAATAAGAATTGATTAGAATTAATCAATTATTAACTCTCGTTTTGATTCATAATTTTATTAATGCTTAAACCATGCGTCAAATTTTTGATCAACATCTTATATTTTGATAACGCTTTTGTAATTTTATTACGAAACTAATTTATGATTTTTCTATTATCCTACATTTACCCAATTTTTTTT
>NW_021845906.1:0-603 GCF_003651465.1 Formica exsecta
ATTAGATCGCGTACGCGATGTCCACAGAATTTTATAGTATTCTTTCTCTGATAGAAACACATTCTTGTATATTTTCTTACATGCGTATCACACTGCAGAATATGTTTAAATTTTTCTTTTATATTGCATATTTTTGCAGTATGTGATATTCGAAAGATCAATCTTTAACATTTGCAATATCAATTTTTATGAATATTCTTTACTATTCTATTATTTCATCATAAACTTAGATCATATATACGTAGAATTATTAATGACTTCATATGTATTAATACTATATTCAATGTTATAAATTTTTCTTCAATGTTGAAATTTAATTTTATAATTTTGCTTTGATTTGATGAAATAATACAAAAAACGAATACATTTTTTTGATATAAAGAAAGATTATCAAAGAAAATTACGTTTCAATTCCCAAGACGATATTAGAAGTGCTCGAAAGTATCAGCTTTACATTGATTAATTCAAGGAGGGAAGTAAGTTTAAGCGTATAGTTTTCGGATTACGATATAAATTGACTGAACACAAGATTGAACGTTGGCTTTAGTACATTTAAGCAGCAACAAGGTGGTAATTTCACTTTGATAACGGAATATCAAGCAA
>NW_021845907.1:0-604 GCF_003651465.1 Formica exsecta
CCGGAATATCGCCGCGTGAGAATATATTATATATTCGCGTCGATCACGCGACACACGCAGGTTGATTTTGCAGGACAATCCTGCCTGCTTGAAATGTCGAGGACGCGGATTCGGTTATTTAAATTTCACGCGGAAATCCGTATTCAAGAACGGTGGTACATCATCGTCGTTCCTGGCGCGAGATCCCTCTCTCTGAATATTCGATATTTAAATATCATGACGACGAAAATAATTTAGGAATTAAGATTCAAAAGTGCGTGAAAGAATAATGAAGGATGATTCTATATTTAGAAATATTATACGCGAGTAAATTTTAACAGAATTTTTAAACAGAGGCTTCGGTTACAAGGACATTTTATGTTGAATGTCAAAAGAAGAATCGAAAAACAAGTCGGCAAAAGTTCTATTCTTCCATCTAAAAGCCTCGTTTTAAATTTTGAAAATTATCTTCGTCAAATGACATTTTCTATGTATGCGCATAAAATTAAATTAGAGAAAAAAATTTTTGCAAGCAAAAGTCCGCAAATTCGTGATCTAGAAAAAGAGAATCCGTCTCTCTCACACTCAAAAAAGTGGTATTGCAACTACAGCAAAAATTTTCTGG
>NW_021845908.1:0-604 GCF_003651465.1 Formica exsecta
AAATCTCTTTTCCAGGAGACAATACTATCACGATACACATTTATGTCACATCATTTGAACTCAATAGCAGGAGAATAAAAATAAACTTTATTTAATGATTATACAGTATAATATACAGTAACGTTCATTTTTCTCGTCTTTATACAAGCTGCCGTTTGTGACATGTACTTCATTCGACTTGGGTGTGGTTTAAAATAATTAAAACCCCGACATTCGGGCTGACATAATTTTATTCAGGACGCGTTAACATCTAAATGCTCGCAATTCGTATATAATTCGTGAATAATGTAGATGGGGAAGATTCGTCAAATTCGACCATCCAGATTTCTTTATATCGTTCACGAATCGTATATCACGCTTCGCGAATCGCGAATGTGCTCATAGTCTGGTGCTAGCTTTGTCTTCAATATTATTCCGATGCACGCACGCAACACGCATATTTTTCCTCCATTTTTCATCTGCCTGCTTCCAGTTCTCGACCGATTCCCCGTAGAGCGTATTTTATTAGGAGAAGTAACATTTCTTTATACGCTTCGTAAATTCCGCAGAAAGCTCGATTCCGTATCGAATTCCGGTAAAATATTCATATGTATATATATATATA
>NW_021845909.1:0-604 GCF_003651465.1 Formica exsecta
TATTATCGTCATTATTATCTCTTCGTCTCATATGTATCGCGGAATGCAAAACAGAGGAAATCAAACGCTGCTACTAACAATAAGCCCTAATCATATCGAATCGGAAATGAACTTCTATATCATATCATTCGCGTGTAATTTCTTTCGTATTCACCTCGAACAATTTGCACTTTTTTATCCGTCAACTACCCGAATGACTTTACTCTGATTTTACTCAGCGCTCCAGCTAACGACACGTGTTCAACGAAGCGAATTGGAGCGACGACGCATCAGCGTCAACGGCACGGCACTGATTGTCATTGAAGTTCGCGGGAAAGCGATACCGCGAGCTGGAGGAAGGAGCGAAACGGCCTCCTCGTCATGGAGAGGAGAAGGAATAACGTAAGACATAAGGCAGGCATATAAGGCGCAAGACGATAGTGGGGCATTCTCGTACGTTGGAAGCTGCGGTATTCAGAAGAAACGAACGCGAGCCTAGGTGACTGGTTTCACGACGACTCATTACGAGGAAGACGATTGCACCGAACATAAGAGTGGCTTCGAGGAAAGCTTTGAGCTATGGGCTCTAAGAAAGAGGAAATGTACAGAGTGACCCAAAATCAAT
>NW_021845910.1:0-604 GCF_003651465.1 Formica exsecta
TCTCTCTCTCTCTCTCTCTCTCTCTCTCAGTCTTACCAGCGTGGCGTCTCGAAGGTGGCACGTGGGCAGCTAGGCGTGTATCGATATATTTCCGAGATACCACGTCCGCATTGGAAAAGTCGAACGCGATGAGGTAATCGGCACGAGAAACGGGTACCGATAACACGCGTGCGGTAAGCGACATAATGGATATGCATATTTTTTTTTTAAATGGAACGAGATCCAACCTCGAGCAATTAACAGTACGAGAATCAAAAGTCAATTACATACTCGCAATTTGAAAAAAATTATTTGTTTTCTTTTTTTGCGTAACTAAAAGTATAACAAGCATTATCTATGATAATTATAAAAATGTGAGAATAATAAAAGATACATAGTTAAATATAAAATATAGTTACACACGAACGAGTGTAATAATTATATATTTACGTTCTTAAAATATATTGCAAATCTCGCGAAATATCCTATGCAATTCATAAAACATGTATAAAGTATTTATCGAGAGAAGATATGTTAATCGTCGCTAAGATATCAACGTACAATATACGGATCGAAAAAAGTCAGTAATAGTCATGCAATCATTTAGTTTAAGATCGTACATTTC
>NW_021845911.1:0-605 GCF_003651465.1 Formica exsecta
ACAGAAAAAGAGAGAGAGAGAGAGAGAGAGAGGGAGAGAGAGAGAAAGAGTAGTAGCGAGAAGGCAAAACTCGCGAAATTCGAAGCGGCCGTGCCTCGGGCGTGAAAATAATTCTAGAGGCGCGCCGGATAAATGGGGGAGATTCGCCAGATAAATTACGCTTCGCGCAACAAAGCGACGAGGCGGCGGACGGATAATCGGGATTTTTAAAATTAATTGCCTCGTAACATCCGTTTCCCGAAAGGCACATAAAATCCCCGAGTCGAGAGCGCCGACGGGCCTCGAATATAAATTACGCGTTCCTTGAAACACTCGCACTCTACCGTTCCTTCACGGGCGCATCTGCAGGGATGCAGCCGATATGTGTATATATCCGATAAATCGAGAATATATCGATAATATACATAAAATACCTGGATATACTTCAGTATTAATACTTGTGTGTTTATCGAGTTCTCCTTAAATTTTTAAAATTTCTTTTAAAATTTTATCTCACAGTCAAACGAAGGGAAAAAAAATAGATGACATTCAATTAAAAGAATAATTTGCATTTTTAAAAGTATTTAAATTCTCTTGATTGTGTGTTAAAATATTTAAAAATATTA
>NW_021845912.1:0-605 GCF_003651465.1 Formica exsecta
ACTAACGATGAATATTCCGAAATTGAAAAATTAAAGAGAAATTACATACCATTTTCACTTAATACTATGAAGGAATAGCATAGAATGGCGATGAACAAACATGCAAGCGTGTCCAGAAGGATAGCGAAAGCAGCCCCACATACCAAAACTTGATACCATGCACCACTGTGAATATTCTGCAATGCATCGAATTGGTTTCGCATCATTTTCTCGATGCCGATGCCGCTGCTTCTGATCGTCTGCAATCCGTTCAGCGTGGCGTTTATGTGTGAAAACACCGGGCTTTTGCCTAAAAACAAAGTTATATCGAACATGAATGTTTCATATACTGTTGGAAAATTAGGCTTAAATTTAACATATAACGCATGTCCCAAACGAACATAAATTTTTGTATTAATTTAACATAATATGAATATGTTAAATGGTGACACTAATACTAATTAATATTAGTTAATATTTCAACATAAAATGAATGCAAACTTTATAATAATTTTAATAAATAAATAAGTATAATTAATATTTAATAACTTAATAAATAAATTTTGTGTAATATTATTTTTACATATTTTTAACGATAAAATTAACTTGGAAAAATATTATTGACA
>NW_021845913.1:0-605 GCF_003651465.1 Formica exsecta
ATTAAATATATATGTCAAAGAATATATATATCAAAGAAAATATTATTTTTTTTCAACTGCATCTTTTTTTATTAAAAATGTAAAGTTTTCATACGCATTTCTTTCTCCCAACAATTTTCCTGGCTTGTCACATATCTACACAAAAATAGTAATATTTAAACGGCGGAATCTCGTCAGAGATGGACCATTTGAATTCTGACTATCTCACCGACTCTAATTTGCTATTTATTTATTTTTAATAACGAGTCTTATAAAGAGTACTTATTATTCTATTATTTAAATTCTATTTTGCGGATGCAAATAAGATTCTTTAAATAAATTAAATAATACCTTATAATATTTCAGACGATCTTCTTGATCGGTCTTTTCGATTATGATCTCCTCGACGTCTGATTTGCTTTTTAAATTATATTTTTGTCTTAAAATGTTTTTTATAATTTCCAAATTATTTTGGGTGTCTTCTTTATATTTTAATGTTGTCGTATAAAATATAAGATTTAATGAACCAGGCCCTTGGTACGTTATTCCGCCGTCATCAAGATATCGGATATATTCTACAGAATTTTTTTCTTCTTTTTGTTTGTCTAACAATTAGATCGATATAT
>NW_021845914.1:0-605 GCF_003651465.1 Formica exsecta
ATGCCCTTTGGACGTCCTAAGGACATCCTTGTGCTGTCTGAGTATGCTTTGATTGGTCCATTAAATGAAAATTTAAAACTAAAAAAGTGTAGACATAAGCCACAATTTTAATAACTTCCGATATTCCTCTATATTGGTCATAGTCTCTAAACCGCGGATGCTAATGTATCCTTATTTCCAGCTTTTCAGCAAGAAACACACATAAACATAATATCATACGATTAGCTGTCAAATATAAAAATTTTAGGGTCTTTAAAAATTTTTCATTTAATAGTCAATTGGATGACATTGTGTCTATCCGTGTTTTCTTGCTGGAAAGCTCCCAATTTTTTCACATGCGAAGGCTTTCGTAAGCGCAAAGATGCCATATTGTAGACAGAGTCACAACTTTGAGCTTCGAAATTGATCACAGTTTTTTCATCCTACCCTATATCTAGGGTTATTCAAAAAACGTCCCCTCCGAAGAAAATTTTACTCGTTGACCGTTCCGAACCTTTTTCAAACGTTTCCGATTCATAGTGTTTTCAAATGTAGCAGGTTTAATTGCTTTGAGAGCGATTACGTCATTGCATTGTCTCTGCCAATAAAAGACTTGAATTCATAGT
>NW_021845915.1:0-605 GCF_003651465.1 Formica exsecta
AAAATGACAAGCTTATCGACATTTATTGCAATGAGAAAAGCCTCAGCCTGAAAATAGTCTGCGACAGAGCGCGAACTTTATTGGAAGAATGTTATTTTCATGAGCCCGAAACTTTTCCGCATTCGATTCAGTGGAAGTAGAATTTTAAATCATACCATTCTGGTGATAATTTGCGTGAGCTTCTTATTAAAGTATGCATCAAGAATTTAAGAAATTCGATCAGTATAAGAATTGAATGAATTTTACATGAGACTTTCGGTAGCGGTAACTTGCATGAAAGGCAGTTTGTGCGAAAGTTGTGCAGTACTTTACACAAGGATTGATCCTGCGGTGTAAGTGTTTAATAGAAGCATTTAATTAATTTCTTAGCATCCTACAATGTCGCAGCCGAAGAAACTTTTTCGTCACAAAGATAAAGGGTATTTTCGATTTTCCGCTCGATAAGAAATTGATTTTACATCATTCGCAGCCCATCGCGTAATAAAAGTAATCACGACGCTAATGACAGAGACGAATAAACAAAGTAACGTTCAAATGTTCTAATCTGAAAAACTTACAATAAAGAGAATTGTTTTGCAGAAATATAATATACGATGTAAAAAACT
>NW_021845916.1:0-605 GCF_003651465.1 Formica exsecta
CAAAAATTCGCGGCCTATAATGACAGGAATATTTCGTTTTGTGCAGTATGCTATATTTTTTATAGATACAATGCCACCACAATTTAAGCCACAACAACTATCCGCAAGTGTATTACTCTTCAATATAATTCCGTTGTATTTTACAATTTTATATTGTGGATTCTTGCAATTGGATATAAGTGGACCATCATGATGCAATAATATTAAATTTGGATGTCCCACAACAGAATGTGATAAAATAGTTGATGAATCTGAGTTAATTTCTTTTTCAATATATCTTCGTATAACTTGTTGTAAAGGTCTGTCCGCTTTTCTTATGTATTTCTTCAATATTTGCATATAGTTTTCAAATTTGAATGCACTGAAATTATCAAGCGGCCCAAATTTTTTGACATCATCAATAAGATGTATTAAATTGTGGATATTATGTGACATATTATGAACTCCATAAAGTTTCATAAATATTTTAATAAAGAGAAGTACCAAATCTTGTGCATAAGTTACATATTCGTTTAAATCTGGTGAAGATAGAATTCTAATAATCACATGTAGTATTAGAAAGTGTATATACACATTCTTTTTTAATATAGATTTAAAAGCCAATG
>NW_021845917.1:0-605 GCF_003651465.1 Formica exsecta
TAGATACAATACAATATATATAATATATTATATATACTATATAATAAAATGATAGAGAGATTCGTAGATTAATAGTACATAAGAAATAATAAGTTTTTGTAAAATATCTTGATCCAAAAATTCAATCCGGATAAGAAACTGGCATCTCATCGAATTGCGAATGGATATATACAAATTATAAGCGATATTTTCGTCTCAAAACGCGCGCTGTAAAGTTTCGAATACGAGGGAGAAGCCGAAGAGAGTACTAGTAATAGATGACAACGTAGAAAGAAGCAAGCGGCACATTTCTACTAGCACGATATAAAGAGAGACTTTTTTCACCTGGTGATGGATCGCTCGTGGCCGAACTGGTGTAACAGAAAGAAGAGAAGAAGAAATCACGAGCGCGAACGAAGGTTCCCTATGGGGATGTGGTGGCGTCATTAGGCTGGTCCGAGCGAGCTAATGCACCATCCGTCGGATTTCGCCGGAGGCCTCTGGAAAAACCGAGTGAGGTCAGCATGTAAGTCCAGCATGAAGAACGACGAGCGCGTAAATGGCGTCTGTAAAAGTTGCCAGACTTAGAGATTCCTCCGATTGCTCCATATCGAAAGAAATCTATA
>NW_021845918.1:0-605 GCF_003651465.1 Formica exsecta
TCATCGCGTCCAGTGTGCGAAGGCCATAATCTCGCGCATGCGCGCGAATACAGCAATGATTTACGATCGCATTTATACGCTACGTGGTCGAAAATTATTAAAATATGATTTTAATGCATAACAATTATTGTAAATATACGTATGTATGTATATCATGAGATGTGTATCAATGATTTATATAAATTCCTATAGCGTCGATATCTACTGCAGTAAATAAAGCGCGTGAAATTATTTTCTTCGACGAACAGCCCCGTCGCCTCGATGCGTTTAATCGCTCGATCGAATTAAGTAATTGCGTGAATTGATACTCTCACTAATCACACACACGCACAACAAAACACTTGTATATCAAGATCGTGTTCAACGCGATATTTTTCGCGATTGCGTCTCAAGAATCAATGCGACGCCGCGTGGTTGACCTGTGGTTGCTCGCCGTGCGAATGACAAGGTGACCGCGCGTAAACAACACGTCGCGTCGCACGTGTCGCTAAACGCCGGATTTACATACTACGCAATCGAAAATTATTGAAATATGATTCCAATTATGACTTACTCATCAATTAAATGCATCGCGATTTAGAATCGATGCATTCCATGTTCGCGAC
>NW_021845919.1:0-605 GCF_003651465.1 Formica exsecta
TTTTTTTTTATCATCCTCCGTGCATACTCCCTTACGCATCCCTCGACATGCGCGATCTTCGTGATTTAACGATAGATACATGTAATTATGCATCGAACATCGATGTATTCTGAAAACGAGTGATACCAGCCTATCGATCGCGGAGAAACCGAACCGTATTTTATCGTTATCAATGTTACTGAAATCCGCGAGCGAAAGCCGAAACGCGAAATGTCAAATGTTTGCATAACAATCAGCTGTCGGGACATTTCTAATTCTAGAAAGTAACAATTTTTAAAAATTCAGGAATATACAGCCAAGAAAAAGATATTAAAAAGAAACATGACGAGATAATTTCTCCAGCTATAAAAATCGAAGAATATTTTCTTCTTTCATTTTCTACACAAAAAAACCTTATGTATCATGATATTTTTTCAAGCTTGAAAGTTTGAGAATTTTAAACTTTAAATGGCAAGGTAGGATTTGCTCGCAACGATAAAAAAATATCTCACCTCAAATCCGACGATATTTGAGTCCATCCGAGTGTCCTGACTGCGCACGATCGACGGATGACGCGTCCCGGACGTCCCAAGAGCCTTGACGACCGATCCTTGACGGCTGGATGC
>NW_021845920.1:0-605 GCF_003651465.1 Formica exsecta
TTTTTTTTACCCCGTTATTTTATCTCCCTCTCCCCTCCCCCTTTCTCTCTCTCTCTCTCTCCATTTCCATCCCATTTTCGAAACCATAACCCTGGCGAGAATCCAACGGGACGAGACCTTTCTCCCTCCATTTGTACGCGATATCGGCGTCCCTGACATTTTGTCCACTTATGTCGGCTATACCGCATATATTTTACCATGATACGCGGCTCCGCAGGCTCGATCGGCCGATACGCACAAAGCGAAATTGAACTCGGAATCCTCGGGATATCAAATTCTCCTCTGTATCTCATTGTTAGCATCATCAAGAAAAAGGCAGAGAAAATGCTAGGGAGACATAAGGTGCGTATCATATTCTATTGTTCAAAATGATTGAATCGTCATTTTTATAGAAATGTCGTAATCCAGAAAAATCTTACTTTTTTAGATAAAATATAAGAATTTTGTAAGAAAAAAATCAAAAGCTCTTCTGCGTTTTTGTATCTTTAATAACGAATCTTATACGTCGATATTTTTTTTATTTAAAAATTGCGAATTAATCGAAAAATATATCGTATAAAGGTAATTTAAGTGTATCTCCTTTTGTTTTAGTATTCAATGAATAC
>NW_021845921.1:0-606 GCF_003651465.1 Formica exsecta
AAAATACCGGCTGAGAAATTTATCAGGTGTTATATATAATAAACGAATCTCGATTATACATATTGATCATTACGTGTAAGCATATTAAATTGACAATAGATACGAGTTTGATGTATAGATTTACAGAAGAATGGTTGAAAATAGCCGATATCACAATAGAACAAATGAGATTGAAGATGACTACCTTAAAGTCTCAGATAAGGAAAGTCAAGCTGCAGATGCAGCAGAGGAAAGAACTCGGCGAGACTCTACGCGCTGTAGATTTTGAACAATTGAACATAGAGAATCAAATTTGCATACGAGAAATCGATGAAAAGAATCGATATCTGCTCGAAATGAAAAGGATCGTGGGTAAGAAAGCGATACTCTGCGATTTCTTCGCAATAACACATAAATCGTTGCATTTGATGCAGGTCGTTACAGTATTGCATTGACCAAGCACAAGGAAAAATTAGGTAACTTGATATCCATCGTGAATGAAGTGAGAAACAACATTGCTTTTAAAAAACAGGAAATTGTGAAACTGCAATCGGAAAAAGTAGCTATGAAGGTTGAAATAAAGAAAACGGAAAAACAGCTCAAGTCAGTGATGGCATTACTGGATGA
>NW_021845922.1:0-606 GCF_003651465.1 Formica exsecta
AAATTAATATAAATTTATAAAATATGTATTTTCAGAAATATATAGCGCAGATATTGTTTTCTCTAAAATATCGATTCAATTATCCGATTCAATATTCGATTTGCAAATCGGCAATTCGGAAATTCTTTTATCTATTAATAGGGAAAAGTTAATAACGGAATTGAATCATTCAGGATGTTCAGAAAAAGTTAATTTGTTATTTGTGTCGAAAGTTTTATTAATAATAAATTAATACATAAATTACTTAAATTATGAGAACGCAAAAATATGCAGCAAATATTTCTGATATTTCGTATTTTTTGTTGAAGTTCCACACTTTACTTTCATTAAAGTAACGAAAAAATTTCAAGAAAAGAAACATGTATTCGTATATTCGAAGAAACCATAATCGCAATAAATGGTGCGTGTAAAATGTAACTGCATTCGCGGTTATACAACGAAATACTGCAAAATCGAGGCAAAGAACTTTTTATTGTAATCACTTAAAGTAATTTGTCAATAATTTTTAATGATTATAATTCCCAGTTAGACACATAAAACATGTAATTGGTTTATTTCAATTAAATATATTGCATTTCTCTTTCTCTCTCTCTCTCTCTCTCTCTC
>NW_021845923.1:0-606 GCF_003651465.1 Formica exsecta
GTTCGAGATATTTCGAGATAGACCCGCGGACGTAACAATACATAACTAAATTATTGACATGAATATAAATACATATGTTTCCGTAATAATTTAAGACTTACTTTCAGGTATGCAATTGCTAATTTCGTTGAAATTAAACGACAATATCGCGGCGATCAAACACATTGTTTTGATCTTGACGATGTTAGTGCAACTATACCTCTACTGCTACGCTGGCGATCAGCTGGAATCTATAAGTGGAAAACTCGCGTATAGTGCTTACGACAGTCCGTGGTACGATTTCGACGTGAAGGTAATGAAAAATCTGCCGATGATTATGTTTCGAGGAATGATTCCTCATCAGATAACGGCCGGAAAATTCCTACCTATGAATATATTTTCCTTCAAAGAAATTTTGAAAGCTACAGGTTCCTATCTCTCCGTTCTTAGAATGATGATAAATGCATAAAAAACATAACACGGTTGAAACACCTGTTCAAAATTAGCCCCCCACTTTTAGAATTAACTAATATCGAAAGTTATGCTGATTTGTACTAAGTTTGTGCTACATTATACTTGAATATTAAAACTATAATAAGAAAAATGCGGTAAAAAATGAAAAAAAAA
>NW_021845924.1:0-606 GCF_003651465.1 Formica exsecta
ACATCATTGTTGTGCATGCATTTCAATGAGATTCACTCCAAAAATTCCATTAGTAACGCGAACGGAAAGACTGGCAACGGAAGTAGTTTTCATTTCACTGAGATATTCCAGGAGGATGCTACTGCCCAACAAGCAAATTTTAAGACTGATTTCAAAGCCAAGCATAACATTAACTTGAACGACTACACTGAAAGTGGCGACGAACATACCACTCATATTGCTAATAGTTAAAGAGGAATTTTTCGCAAATTGACTCAAATATCTCGTGAGGAGCATCTTTTAATCTCCTCGGGTTACGATATTGAATAGTTAAAAGGCACAATAATTCAGAGTATTTTACAGAGATCATTATTTAGCCAGGATCTTAATCGAGTAAGTCGCTTTAAGCTTATGTGTTTGGTCTGTAATTGATAACTGCTGTTAATTATAATTGATAGACTCTCCGTAGCTGTAAATGTGTGACATGGACTTTGTAGAATACTCTGACATTGATCGATAAACATTATCGGTATGTAAGAAAATTTATCGAACTGCCTGGTGTATGCTGCAGCAGGACAACAATTTGGAGTTGAATCTAACAGTATAAACACGATACATATATATATA
>NW_021845925.1:0-606 GCF_003651465.1 Formica exsecta
AGAGAGACAAAGATACTCTTGTAGCTTTAATAAAAAAACATATGATGCCTGGGACTGAGATCCATACGGATTGTTGGAAGGGATATATAGATTTGGAACATCACGGATATGTCCACAAGACGGTGAATCATTCTGAGTTTTTTGTAGATCCGGAAACTGGGGCTCACACTCAGAATATTGAGTCGTCCTGGCGCTGGATGCGTCGTGAATTATCTCGCGGTGGTGTTCAAAAGAGTTCTATCGCTGATCATTTGTGTGAATTTATGTGGCGTCGTCGACTGCGACGATTGGATCAAGATCTTTTCAAGCAATTGCTTATCGATATTCAAAGATGTTATCCGGGAAAGGAGTAATATATTTAGCGTTTTATAAATAGATCTGAAAAATAAAAAAGCGTTAAAAAATCCAATTAAAAATGTAAAAAAAAATTCAAAAAATATAAAAAAATTATTAAAAAATATTAAAAATATAAAAAAATTATAAAAAAATATAAAAATTATAAAAAGAAAAAAATGGAGTCAGTTCTTCGTCACGTCCTTGTCGTTGACTCCGGGTTCGGCTGAGAACGAAGAATATATTGATGTTTGAGAGGGTTTTTCTTATCTA
>NW_021845926.1:0-606 GCF_003651465.1 Formica exsecta
GGCCTGACTTCCGTATTGTTGCTTTTTCTAGACCATCCTGTGGTTGGAGCATTTACATCACTTAATCGATTCTTCAGATTTTCCTCGCAAGTTGTGGTAATCCGTGGTGACGCAGGTAGCTTCTCCAAAAGAACGTTACCCGTTTGAACTTTTACCGTTTGAACTTTTCCCGTCGTCTTCGAATGCACCGGCGACGATAACTTTTTGTTATCCTTTTCGTTTCTTGAACTCTGTTTCAGTCTTTCTCTGTCGGCGATAACGATGTCCTCTTTCTGGTGCGGATGCCGTTGACCCTGCACGGGTTTTATGCTAGTATGCTTCTCTGGAAGCTGCGATAACCGCTCCTGCAGGATATGCGAAAGTTTTCCCTCGGAACGGGAACCACGGCGATTCAAGGAATTTAACGTCGAATTACTGCCGCGCTCATCACGGCCGGAACAGGAGGACACATCATCTTCGTCTTCCTCCTCTTGGACGATACTGCATTTGCGCGTACGCACGTTCTGCAATGAGAACAGCCATCTTTGTTTCCCGAGCGAGGAACGTTATCCGGCAGACGATACTTTATATGCCTGCCTTAACGTTACATTCGGTCACATTAGTCGA
>NW_021845927.1:0-606 GCF_003651465.1 Formica exsecta
TAATATTTTGTCTAAGAATATAATAAAATTTACATTTAAAATTTAAGGAAACTTTATTCTATCAATTTTTTAAATAATTTTTTGTATTTGGTTACTTATGAGAGATTACTTGACAAATGTACGCAGAAAAAATATTTGCCTTTAAAAAAGCATATATTTATGTATTAATATAATTATCTACTATTACAATAATTTTAATAATGTTGAAAAAATATGAACAAAGTGATACATATATATGAGAATATTAGTCGAAAATTTATATATATATATATATATATACACATCAATCTAAATTTATGGTAAAAAATTAATACAACATAACCTATAAGCGCAATAAAAATTGACGAAAATTTGAAATTGCTCTTGTAAGAAGCGCCGGACAGGTTCTTAAACAAATGATAAAAAATATAATAAAAGATTAAAAATATTAATAAAAGACTAAAAGATAGAATTTACGGAATTACCTCTAAATTTCCATGAATATGCTCGTTGTTCACGATATTACTCAAATTATGCATTGTCTCTTTCATACTTGCACTCATTGCACTCTTCTTTATTTTTATTTACAAATATTTAAATTTTTTCTCAAATATATATATATATATA
>NW_021845928.1:0-606 GCF_003651465.1 Formica exsecta
TATTCCAAAAACGGACAGAACTTTCCGGTAGACCTAATATGTACATATAATCATAAAACATATATATGTATACACAATATAATATAGATATATTTGTTGAAGTTACCAATGGCGAAACATTCTCGACTTAAGGAAATATCGTCAATTGCTATATCACCTGTCGAAGTAATCCCTCTAGACGCCTCAAATTGCAAAAAAAACCTATAAATAGTAAATGTCGAAAAAATTAATCAAGTTTTGCATTATGTGCATGCATTTGTCGCTACATTTTTTACAATTACCTATATCTTATGTCAGGTAGAGCAACTGCCTCATTATTCCAAACATCGCTGTTAGTTTTAAAAGACCACCACAATCTGATGGTTTGATTTCCAAATGGTTTTACTTGGACTAGATAAAGTCCAAGAGATCCGCTATGTGCACCATACTTGTGATAGAAAAAGCGTATCTAGAAAAACACACAATGATAGATATTGCAAATGCCTTGATGTTGCTATTTCTAATGCGTTTTTTAGAAAGGGACATTTGCAGAAAGAACACATCGTGTCCAATATCATATTTATATATCATGATCATTCCTGTATTAAAGAAAACAGACAACACCGA
>NW_021845929.1:0-606 GCF_003651465.1 Formica exsecta
TTAATACAATCTTTGTGTTTTCATATTTTATCATGTTTAGAAACAATAAATGCATAATGAAAAGTACGAAATAATATAATTTAAAAGTTTATTCAAAAAAAGATGATACACATAAATGTTATTAAACTTAAAAAAATTTGATATTACCGATTTTATTCTTATAAATCCGAATTATATATAAAAATTCATGTTTATTATATATATTATATTAATATAAAAGCTCAATTTGTTTTATAAGTGTCATATAAAATAATTGCTTGGCAGAAGAAAATATCAAGAAACGTGTAACAAATATCTGCCCACATCATTTTTAAAATTTAAAAATTATGTAGCATTTATCGTGAAAGATTACATATATCTATGCATAATTTCTTTGTTAAAAGTTAAATTTAATACTAAAACTATAAAATATTATTTAAGGGATAATTAGAGATGAAGCAATGTAATTGATTTGTATGCGAGTCGTTTGTTAATTATGTACTTCTCATTTAATGAGCAAAAAAATAGATGCTTGATAGCTGCGTGAACTAAGAATATATCTGAACATGGTATATATACTATTAATTAGAGGACAAGCGATGAGATTAGCGGTAAAGAAAGGAAGAT
>NW_021845930.1:0-607 GCF_003651465.1 Formica exsecta
TAAATAATTTCCAAACCGTTAAGAGAATTGTGCTCAGATTTTGCAAAAGAAATATTAGAACAGTTTACGAAATTTTCATGTTTTTATCATTGTTTTGATATATGACATATACATCCTTAAAGATTGGAAAGAATGAAGAGCAAGTTTCGACACATAATTGCATAAAATTTAATTCGCTCAACGTTTAAGGAAAGCATCTCCGGTTTTTCCCTCCGGGGGAGGGAAATTCTCATCAACTAAGGAATGTTGGATGGCATTAATGATTTACAATCTCTTTCCGCTGCTCTCGCGTGTCAAACTCGCTTGTGTGACTCGGCCCGTTTATGTGTGTACGCTTAAGCCTTTCGAATATTCTCAATCATATCATCTCAGTGCACATCGGGGCTATCAAAAAGATGCAACTTTCCTCGAACGCATCGTATTCCGACGAGACTCGAGATAACCGCGCCCTTCGTCTTAACGCGATTTATCAAAGGTGTTCCGGATCTTTTAGACAATATATACGTAATATCCCGATCAGGTCACGACCGAAAGGAGCGGGAAGGCAAGGAAAAAGATCGATGGATCGTCGTGTTAATGATCAATTAAGCCGCTTCTCGTGACTTAC
>NW_021845931.1:0-608 GCF_003651465.1 Formica exsecta
ACTCTTTCGCGCACCGATGGGCGATACATGTACGGTGGCGCACATGCCGCCTGCTGCACGAGACCTTTCATAATGGTAATCGATAAGTAATCTGCCGTAATCATACGTGCGGTTAATGGTCAGATTTAAAACGTACTATGTGATATCGCGACCGCGAATTCGCACTGTGATTTCGAGAGCGTTAATGGAGAACCTTAACAGTCGTTTTTCGCCATCCCCTAGACGCGACGATCAGTTTCCACAGGTCAGTTTCGTTTTTCAAACATCGACTACATCGGCTTCGCATTAGCGGGATATCGGGCGCGCACTCGTTGCAAGCTCGGTCAGTTGCATGGTACGTGAATAGCTTCACACAAGAGCTTTCGCTAAAAATGTTTCACGCCCGCGCGATATCCATCGTTTGATATTGTTTATGAATGACCCTTTTTCATCTCTCGCTTGAAGCACCGATCCAATCAAGCAATCGTTTGACGCGCTTGTCAAAGATGATTCCCTGTGGATTTTTAGAGAATTGTTGGCGCCTATTACCGATCATTGCATAATGGTACAAAGCGATTTTAACATTGCGTAAAAAAAAAAAAAGAAAAAATGTCGAAAAAACCTCCTGC
>NW_021845932.1:0-608 GCF_003651465.1 Formica exsecta
TAATTCAAAATCATTACATGCACTATTTCCAGGAACATTAAATTTGAATTGACTATATTCATTGTTTTTGGGTGCACTGCTTATTTCATTAGTATTATTGTTCGAATTTGCCGTTATCTCTGTGTTATTAATTTCTGATGAACTTCGAGTTTCCTCATCAGTTGGTTCGTACTCACTGATATTTTCAGTTACATTTGTTTTTAAACTATCATTATTGCCATCATCTAAAATAGAAACAAAAGTATATATCTAAAAAATCTAGTATAAGTACAGCTAAAAGATATTCAATTCCAAGTATATTAATTTCTAAAATAAATTAATAAGTATAATTAATTTATGAGCATTAAAAAATATTGCTATCTATACTCAAAATCTTTGTATTTAAAATTATTCATTTTCTACTACTTACTATAGCTTGATAAATTTGAAAATGATATAGACTTCTTGTTAGATAATCTAACGTTCGAATATTTATTTCTTGCTGAAGATTTAAGTATTCCTTGTTTATTTTCTTTTTTATCAATTTTTGTTGGTCTTACTTTTAAGATAGTATATGGTGTATTGTATATAATGTCTTCAGTAATGATACATTTTGGCACTATTTTTTT
>NW_021845933.1:0-608 GCF_003651465.1 Formica exsecta
CTCGATACTTATCGGTATAAACATAGAGGTAAACTTTCCTCGTCTCTTTTGTTGATTATTTGGGGATACCGGTCGCTTTCAAAATCTGGGTGAATCCAAAAATAACCAACGACTATAGGAGACGATATATCTAGGATGCCGCAGAAATATCCAGCTTGAACGAAGTTTTAAACTCACGGGCGAAACTTCCAAAAAGCTTTTACTGGTTCCCGTCCGATGTGTACGCGGCAGTCCTGTTTATACTACCGTCTCAACTTTTATATCAATTCTTCAGGATAGGACAATAGACTGTGCTTGCTTTTCTAATGGACGGAATTCTTTGCTTTATTCTTTTTCGCATAAGGATTCAGGTTTACGTTTTAAGGTCTCCTCTTTTAGAAGCTGAATCTTAGGCTCTTTCCTCCTGAAATATCTATCCAATTTTATATTAACGATATAATTTTATAATACAATTTTTACATATTATGCGTAGAGATCCAAAGAATTTTTTCAGGCGAATTTGTTACGTTTGCTCGTTGGTCGATACGCAGGGGGTAGATACTATGTAAGATAATTGCAAATTGTCATAGAAAAACGCTTGACACGCGACGATATATAATTTATCGGTC
>NW_021845934.1:0-609 GCF_003651465.1 Formica exsecta
GCGATTTCGAAAACTAAAATATGTATATATGTATAACACAGAAATGATACCATTACTTATACTTGCGTGTTGTGTTTTACATAACATTTGTATTGACAATGAAGATGAGCCATTTGACATTTTCGAACCACCGGACAATGAATACAATAATCATACTTATGCATTTATGCAAGCCGCCGAAAAAAGAGAAATTATTGCGCAATTACTTTAATTTATAATAAAGAAAATATGATACAAACAGTGCACAATAATGCAAGAATTACATCAATCCAAAAACGTGCTAGTTGGTTTATTGATTAGAAATTTTTATTCTCTGTATGATGGCCTTATATATATATTTCTTTCATATATAATATTATGTAACCGCTTTTGTTGTGTTTTCATTGTACTTTTACTGAGGATGTTTAGAAGCTAAGAAAAAGTTTTAATTACAATTGATTGCTCAATATTTTATAATAAATATTTGCTGATATGAAATGATTATTGTAATTTTTTAATTACAGCATCAGCGTTTGGTTCTTATCTGTAATTTATTTATTAATTTTTCTACTTTCTTTGAATATTAATAGAGTCCTTATTACATTTCTAAATATAACAAAAAATGTTATA
>NW_021845935.1:0-609 GCF_003651465.1 Formica exsecta
AATCAAATAAATAGTATTCTAATTTATTATCCGTCTTCTTATTATTATTTCTCAAACGTTGGAATTTCAACAAAAGTGCCGAAAATATAGCTCGCTTAAGATACATGCTACAACGTGCGACTTCGAAAGAGGACGAATGTGATTGACTTATGAGTTTTCAGATCCGGCGATTTTTGGGGCAGCTATAAATGCGATTCGAGACTTTCCGGAGGAAATACATAAAAGAGAGCGCGACGGGAGGAAACGCACACAAATCACCGAGTATCTAGAACAGCGAATTGCGAGCATTTATAACGCAACGAAGGAGCAGTTCGCGCCACTTACAGAACGACGATAACTTTGTCACCCGGGAACTTCATGGCGATTTTGTATTATTCGTACTATTCTACGCGTATCTGTCGGCGGCAATAAATATTGCGAGAGCATCAGATTCCCGGCGTTTGGGGGAAAGCGAGCATTAAAGTTATTCAACCTCGTTGAACGCATTCAAATTCATAATCGAGATACCATCTTAGAATAATAGAAAGACACGGGAAGATATACGTCAGCTTGCACCGAGGAAATTAACACGTTTTAAGATCGTAGAATAATGGTCTCTCCCACACACAT
>NW_021845936.1:0-609 GCF_003651465.1 Formica exsecta
CCCCCCCCCCCCCCCAGGCACTGCTGGCGAGCCGCCCTCCCGCACAATTATTGCGCTCCGCAACAAAGAGCGTGGCGCGGGCGGCTTCGAAGGGCCCAGGTTGCTCCTGCCGCTGCCTTATCTTCGCGACAGGGCTATTCGTTCGGTTCTTTTCGCGAGCTCTTTCTGTCTTTTGTTCCTCTCGACGTTGTCGAAAGCGTCAGGCTATATTTGACAATCACCGATTTCATAACGCGTCATTGTACGCAATATGATTGAAACTTTAATTAAACAGTAGTTATGATGCGCAAGGGAGAACTTTTTGCGCAAAAATAAACTGCCGCTTTCCTAACAATTCGATACACGTTATCGCAATCGTTTTTATTTTTCAAGAATATGCAAACATCATTCTTGATAAGTAGAAATAAGTTAAAAGCTCTTTCCCCCCGTTGTGTGCTCTGCACGATATTCAAACCGTCGAAATCCGTTTCGACTCTTGAACGTGCATCTTCCGCTTTCCTAGTCGGATCTTGGGAATTCGACAGTTTAAGCCATTAAATTGGCTAAATTATCTGGTATCAGACAGTCGCATCGCGATAATTTCTCGACGACGTACAGCCTTGTAATTTA
>NW_021845937.1:0-609 GCF_003651465.1 Formica exsecta
ATCGGTCACAACACGAAAAACATGAATAATGAAGAGAGAGGGAAGAGAGATCTTACTTACATGCTCCTTTTTAACCAGGTCGCATAAAATCTCATAAAGTTTAATCATCGTACTTATGATTATTATAATGATAATGTTTGATTATCATTAAAGCTAAAATTGTTTTAGTCATGTAATATTTTTTAAATTAATCGATAATTTATTCCGAAATGAAATACCGTGAAATATCGAGAGAGATACGCGATACATGTAAAATCTCCTTCACATTCAAGTTTCGCCCGATTAAAGAAGACGCAACAAATGTCGGAACGCGATGATCAATACCTGATCGCAATCTCTTCGCTCCCGTCCCATCGTGTGAACGACGCTTCGTTCGATCCTACCAGAAATCCTTACGGTGTAAAGCGACATGACACACTTAACTACCTTCGCGCATATCTTATACTGACGATTCGCCTCTGCATTACCTTACGACGTGACGTGGCTGCATTTCGCGGGAAATTATTCTAACGCTATTTAGATTCCAGACGAAGATTAGCTTTATCGATTTATCGCTTTACATCGGCGTTAATCAATTACGCGGTCATCGATGTCTTATATATATATATA
>NW_021845938.1:0-609 GCF_003651465.1 Formica exsecta
CTCCTCCGTGGTTGATGGACCAACAGAGGTATAAACCCCATGGTCCACGACTAATAGTTAATAAGAAGCCTATTATTGCAAATATTGAACGCATCTCTCTGCTTGGAACATTCAAATCACGGAAAAACGCACATCTGACGAGACTGATAAATTGAAGCAAAATAAAATAAGGCACTTACAAAAAGAGATGCGTAAAATTGCTTGCAGTAAAAATCGGCTACAGTCAAAAAATAAAAAATAAATAATAAATAAGAAAACACCACCGGATAATAAATTAAACATAAATTAAACAATAGTCAACGCGCACTTCTTGCCAAACTCAAACAGGCAAACATATGGTAGACTAAAAGATGTCAAAATATTTACTTAGAAAGGTGTATCAGTGGAACTGTTTACAAATAAGATCAGATGTTTGAGAGTTTTTCAATCGCGTTGACATAAGCGTGATGTAAACATTCCGTATCCGTCTGCAAATTCAAAGTATTTTTGTGTCTTTTAATAAAAAGCATTTCTGAAATTAGACATCGCGCTGGCTCATAATGCCTGTTTTTTCTTATTTGTTATATTTATGAGAGCCTTTTGTAAGTTTTATTTGATTATATATATATA
>NW_021845939.1:0-609 GCF_003651465.1 Formica exsecta
TTTTTTTTTTTTTTTTTTTTTTTTTTTTTTTTTTTTTTTTTTAGCCAGGCGAGTATGCGTTTTGACTTTAAGAACGGTGCTGATATATTGCGGCGGATCAAGTTTGCAAAAAGCGTGCGGCAAAGTGCCGCATCTTCCGTTTCATAAGATTACCTCATCCTCCGCTTTGCACGGTAAAGCGAAGCGAAGTTTTAAGATAAGTTTCCTGCGCGAAGGGAAGGCGTATAAGCCTCGATATCCCATATATATCGGCATATAGCGCATAGCGTCGTATGTCGCATTATTTTACGAGAGATGTAAGTTTTATCCATGTAAAAGATACTTTATTTTTCTTGAAATAAAGGAGAAATTTCTTTAGAGAAGAAAAAGAGTATGTACTCTGCATGAGTATGTACCTCCACATTGATCAATATCAATCGTCCCTAATGACGACAGACTTTTTATTGAAAGTCAGGATAATGCCCGATGAAGCCGGCTTTAAATATCTGCAATATATAGACAATACAGTATGAGTACATTTATGTATCAGGGTAACAAAGGTATAAAATTAACAGTAGCCAGGTTGTCCACGAGATACACAATAGGAGCTCGTGAAACAATACTGTCCCC
>NW_021845940.1:0-610 GCF_003651465.1 Formica exsecta
CATTTTGAAATTGATCAAGAATTAAAATTTATTGTTAGATTCAGTATAAAATCTGATGAAAATAAATCGCGATACACCAAGGTGGAACAATGCTGTTGAAAGCGACCGATGCCAAGGCCGTACTTGTAACAGGAAGCGATAGGGGTCAGAGACTGCAATACATTCGTACGAGAGCATAGTGTTCATAGTAACGAAAAATGCAAGAGCCGAGAGTAAGCAAAAACTGGCTGATTCGATTCCCTTATTAAGATAGAAAGCCGAATTTACGAGATGTTCTATCTATACGGGATGTAGAAGTTTTTCCGTGGACAAACTTTCACGTAAACAAATTTTAATCAAAAACCAATTTTAAACCCAATTTTAATTTTTTGGCTTGAATTAAATTAAATTCAATTCAATTCTCGAATTTAATTCTAATATAAGATTTAAAAAATCGATAAAATTTTTTTTCAATAATTTTGAATAAGTTTTATTATGACGAAAATTCAATTTACAGTTTAATTGTGAGATATTTAATACATATCCAAGGCACTTGTCCTTTGAAAAGGAATCGTCTTTAAATTTATCTTACTGCGTGATTGATTTATGAAACATTCGGTATTATTAGCGC
>NW_021845941.1:0-610 GCF_003651465.1 Formica exsecta
AAATAATGGAGTATGTCTCTCCATCATTCAACAGCAATCACAGTATGTTTTTACAAATTTGAAAATTAGTGTTAAATAAAAATAGAAATGCAAAAGGAAAAGAAATGATTGAACTTAAAGGCCAAGAAATTTGTGCAGGCGGAAATAAGAAAAATTTGATTATTTTTTTACATGGTTGGGGCTCAAGTGGAGATAATTTCATTCACCTTGCTAAAGTTATGAGCAAGTTTTTACCCGAGTCATATTTTGTAGCACCCAATGCTCCGTTTGAAAGAGAAATAGGTGATGGTTATCAGTGGTTCAGCTTGGAAGATCGTAGTGAGGAAGCGCTATATAATGGAGTAAAAAATGCTACATCAATTGTAAATCATTTCATTGATACAAAATTAAAGGAGCTTAATTTAAAAGATACGCAACTTTCTTTAGTTGGATTTTCTCAAGGAGCAATGCTTGCAATACATACAGCTCTCACCCGCTCTCAATCATGTGCATCAGTTGTTGCATACTCTGGTAGGTTTCTTTCACCTTCAAAAACTGCACCAGAGATCAAGTCAAAACCTAACATATGTGTTATCCATGGTGATGCTGACGACGTGGTACCTTTTTCGTC
>NW_021845942.1:0-610 GCF_003651465.1 Formica exsecta
ACATATAAAATGTCCGTCCAATAATATTGAATAAAACTGATTGATCGATTAAATTATTGTTAATGTTGCTGCGTGTTACACAAGTACACACATACATGTGAGAAAAAGTATTTTCTAATTTTGTAATTTCACGAAAATGTACGATGATAGCATTTTGCAAACTAGCTTAATTAAAAGTTTATTAATGACATTTCTGGATCTCTATTAAATAACTTGAAAATGAGAAATAAAAAAATTTCTCGTTAATACACGTTAGAAACTGCATATTTTTGCGCTACGCGTATTTATTTTTAATTTTGTAATTGAGTACAATAGTTATAAGCGACATCAATTTTGTTTAAACATTGCGCGATGCGTCCGCTTTGCGTCGTCAGTATATCGGAGTTAAGACGGAGATGCAGTCCACTCTGGAAACGGCGCGGCTTTGCACTTTAGTAGTGCCGTACAGACAAGGCCTTGCCCTCTTTAAGGCAATTAACGACTCAATCGGGATCAGACTGATTGAGCCTTTATAAGGGCCTGTTGGGGTAAGCGCGCGGCGCGTGGCCGGACTTCGCGATGCGCAGAATGCACTTGCCTGGTCGCGTTTATTAACGCCGCGGCGGCGGCG
>NW_021845943.1:0-610 GCF_003651465.1 Formica exsecta
ACAGAATCAATCTTCGCGGATTTAATCGTTTGCAATTTGTAGACCAGCGCCGTTTATTTGCTTTAGTAAAATTGAGAAAGCGCGAAGCGAAAATATCATCTGCATCGATACGGAAGCAAATTTCAATCGCAAAATTATTTGTTGCTCTTTCGCCGATATATTTTACGCTCTCAAAACGTATCTTTACATGTGTAACACGCTCTGTTCTGTTCGTATTATGCTTATACATATATTATTTAATGAAACGTAACGCGCGAGTACATGATACTATAATTGCGTATTCAATTTCGATAATACTTAACAAATATACATCGTAATCCGTTTAATTAATCCATAGCTCATTAAAAGAAAATAATATAAATGCGATATTACTATAGTTTGTATTCACAAAGCAAATTATAATAAAACTTTAACGATATAATATATATACAACAGAGAGAAGTCACTGAAAAATAAAACAAACCATTAAATTTTTATGTCTGGGTTAAATATAAAATATAAAAATATTATTTATAATTAAACACATACATAACATATAAAAAACTGATTTTTTATATCACATTTTACTTTATATCATATATAAAAGAGTGATATTATATTTAATATTTTA
>NW_021845944.1:0-610 GCF_003651465.1 Formica exsecta
AATACTGAGTTTCAAAAAAATCGGGGATGAGTACTTGTCGGAACTTTATCCGGATTTTCTCTGAAAGTAAATGAGTATCGGAAAACATAAGCCAGGTAAAACATTCTTTAGAATTCCATTCTATTCAAGGCAACATTCAGATATACGAAAGGTCTGCCGTCCCCTCTTCATCACTTTGAAACATCTGCTACCTGGGTCAAGGATCATGGTTTGAAAGAATGTAGTCTGGAATCTGTGATGCCAGAACGAGATTCCGTGTCCGCACGCACACAATCAGAAAACCCCTCGCTCTGCGTAGCGCAAACAAACTTTCGCAAAATTCTTTTTTAATAATTCTTTTTCTACAAATGTGCACACAAAAATTCAGACTGTATGTAAACACGAAAATCTATCGATTAGGTTGATTGGAAACCATTTATGTAAAAATCGGAGAGCTAACGTAAAGTTGACTCCTTCAAAAGTTTTTTTGAATAACTCTTTTTTTAGAAATGTTTAAACGAAAATCTATCAATTAAATTGATTAAAAACCATTATTATAAAAATTGGGAGGCTAACGTAAAGCTGATGTGAATTTGAACTCTTTTGAATGTGAAAAATTGCTCCCTCCCCC
>NW_021845945.1:0-610 GCF_003651465.1 Formica exsecta
TTAATATATATTTTATAAAATATATATTTTTCTAGTTCAGTGCATGTATATGTAGTTTTTATACTTTCGCTATAAACAGAGTATACAAAAAATATCTTTATATAATAGCTTTCAAATATATAACAAATATTTCGTAAACCACAAGTCTTTCATAAGCGTTAACTCTTTCATAAAAGCTATAAAAGTCTTTAATAAGCGATAAAAATACTAAAGATTAGAGTAATATAATTAACTTCGTGAAATTTGTAAAATAATAGTCAATTAATAATGATGGATTTGCACCTGATTTCGAGGATCCTGAATAAGTATTTCCAGAACTAAAAAGATAGCTCGTTGAACGGACAATGCGGGTACGGCTATGGGATCCCATTGCGATGCTAAAATAACCAGCACGCATCTGCCTTTTCTACATTGATTTATAGAATAAAATAAAAAGTAATGAATAAAATTAGAAGAGAGATAATACATAAGTATCACAAATAAACAGCTATTTATCCGAATCATTGTAATAATAATTTAAAAAAATAAGATTTTGTTTCTCCCATGGCTATCATCCTTTACATTAAGCATTAAATAGATCATTAATCGAGCGTATATCGTTAAAAAAAAA
>NW_021845946.1:0-610 GCF_003651465.1 Formica exsecta
ATCATACATTTATATAGTATAACGTAGGGAACTATCAATATTACATTTCATCGTTCTGCTGTTGTTCGTCATTCTATTGTTTGTTTACATTGTATGTACGACTAGAATTTACGTGTTCGGTGAGTTAGTAGTAACTGTGACGAGCAAGAACAATGTCACGGAAGCAAATTTCTCTTGATATCCGAAATCTGGTCATTCGCGACCGACAGAATGGTGAATCTTTTAGGATAATTGCTAATAAATACTCGATCTCTGTTGGAGCAGTGCAACACATCTGGAGAAAATATGAAACACATGGAATTGTGGCAAATTATTCCGGAAAAGGTCGAAAGCGGGCTACAACTTTTCGTGACGATACCAGAACATTCGAATGGTAAAACAAAATCCGAAGCTATCATCAAAAAACATTGTGGAATCGATGAACCTGACTGTCAGCAGTCGTACTGTGCGTCGTAGGTTGAGGGAATCTGGATTAAAAAGCGTGTTCGCATCAAAGCGTCCCTTCATCAATAAAATAAATAAGAAAAAGCGATTCGAGTTTGCCAAGAAGTACGCGAATATGTCTCTAGACTTTTGGAAAAAAGTATTGTGGTCTGATGAGAGCAAGTTT
>NW_021845947.1:0-610 GCF_003651465.1 Formica exsecta
ACAAGTATACCAAATAATAAACCCAAGTTAGTGAACATTGAGGAAATAAAGAAAATTACCGCAATTGGCCTAAAAGGAAACAAAATACAAGAAAAAGAACCTAACCTCAAATTGCCACTCAATGTGGTAATTAACGAAAATATTCCACAAAACCATGAGGACAAGGCACATTGCACATCGATCAAATTCAGTGAACTGTTTGAGACCGAAAATATAATAAGAAACAAAAGGAAAGCAATAGAATATAACAAAGAAGTTAAATCAAAAATGGCAAAGCAAAATAAACCCTACTCAATAGAAACAGAAAATCGTTTTAACCTATTGACGGATATTGATGACACAGAAATGGAATATGAAGACTCTAATAACGAACAAGACTGCTGCACGACAAATAACAATCCTGGGAAATCAAGGATTCTCAAAAATCCAAGTGGCAAGCAGAAGCTTCCGCCAATAATCATACATGGAGAGGTAAAATCACACAAAGACTTTATAACTAAAATAAAAGAAATAACTTGCAATAAATTTCACATTAAGTATCAAGCTAATCGCACGGCTGTACATACAGAAACTCAAGAAGACTATCAAAAATTAATTAGGATTTTGGATG
>NW_021845948.1:0-610 GCF_003651465.1 Formica exsecta
AGTGGTTTAAGAAACAATAGATAGGAGATTTTGGAAAGGGTTTAGCCCCTTTTGTTTCCATGTTAAGTATAATGAAATTATCCGTTCGAGGAATGTGTTTCCTCGCTGTGATTGTGTAAAATATGAGTTTTTACGGTAAACGACATAGTGTCGTATCTGTTGTTCAGCGTGATTATTTGTCAATGGAATATTTTCTGAGTCATCTAAAAAATTCCACATCATTCTTTCAGATTTCAAAATATTTTTCGCAACTCGAGAAGCTCCAATTGCTTCAGGTAAACGGCTTCAAGTAACATCGTGTACGCTTTCGCAATTTTCTTGCACGTCTGGCAAATCTTAAAACATCTATTTCACTTTTTAGTAAAGCTTTTTTCAGTGCAAATAATTCAGTGGCTACGTTTCTTAACCAGAACTTTAACTTCAATATTCCAACTATGCGCTAACCTTTCAAAATCTCTTGATCCAGCAGATTTGCCTGTGTTTATCAGCAAAATAATTGTATGCTGCATATCTGTCGGTTACTACTAAACTATTGCGATTGCAGAATTTACTACTTTGTAAAACTTTCATTCCTCTTGACTCTGTAAATTTTACAAAACTTGCCGTATTG
>NW_021845949.1:0-610 GCF_003651465.1 Formica exsecta
GTTTAACTTCTTCAATGCTTTTGCATATGCGTTCGCATTATTTTCTACTTTTTTTTCGCTCCAAAACGAAATACGCAAAAACTACTGCACATATGCCGTGGCGTAAAAATAAAAAGCGCAATGTGAAATTGCATATTGTCAGAAAGTCGCATTTTACGCGTGCATTTTACAATACAACATAGGGAAAATTAAAGCTATCGTTATTGAGAAAAGTAAAATTCCATTAGAACGTATAAACTTTATCTAGAAAAACAGCATATTTAATTGAATTTCATTCACTAATCATTTTATGCGCTTGTCCGTATAAAATCTGTATATATGTATATAAAATATATATAGATGTATATATATATGTACATTATATGCGTGACATAAATTTATATAATTAAAAAACTGTATATTTGTTATCAATTATTTCTCAGCAAAAGAATTTAGATAGTCTCTCTTCACAACTTGTTAATTACGTGAGAAATCAATTTTAAATCGATTTAAAGACAACGTTATGAATTCATGATGAGCAAAAAAAAGCGCAGAAAATCCGAAGCACCGGATTTAGCATTTTATTTATACACGGAAAAAAAAATGCTGTTGCTTCAATTAAAGTCTACGT
>NW_021845950.1:0-610 GCF_003651465.1 Formica exsecta
AACTCGCTTTAAATTACCTATAAATCGTGAAAGAATTCGAAAATATCAGGAAGAATCTTGAGAATCTATTTATAAATTCATGTGCCACGTAATATCAAAAACGTTTGTGAAAAATCGAAATACAGATACACATTAAGGCATATAAAATTGTAAATTTTCTATGTTCGGATTTTGTCGGTAATTATAAATTATCTAAAGCGAGCTTAATATTTCATTAAATTATACTAAGTGCGATAAAACGGCAGAACCTCTGGTAACATGAGTTCTAAGCATTTTTTATTGATCCGTTCTATATTAGACCTTGACCGTTCAGCTCAACTATTCGCACGTGTGTCCAACATTCAGTTATCGTCTATACTTATAAATGCTAAACATACGCAACAAATATGTTTCGCCTGTAATACGCTTTGCTTTTATACCAAAAAAAAATCTAGGAAATTTCAATTAAAAGTTTAAGTATTTTAATTTTCTCGTATCTATGGAATATTAATAAATTATATAATTTATATTATATAAAATTTATTAGCACAAAAGCATTGTTAATGTTATAATTATTGATTAATTAATCTTTTTTTATTTCTCTCTCTCTCTCTCTCTCTCTCTCTCTCTC
>NW_021845951.1:0-610 GCF_003651465.1 Formica exsecta
TATATTATGTATATATACACACACGCACATATAAACATACAGAATGGAAATATACGGGAATGCGAAATGCAAAAAGCGATAGACGTCGTACGGACGAATAGACAGACAGGCAGGGAGCGCGAGAGTGTGTGACTCACCTGTTGCCGAACGATATCGGGAAACGCGCGAGATAGCACACCACCGCACATAGGCTCTCTCTCTGCGCCGAAAAGAGGAGGAAGAGGAAACGGAAGAAGGTGACACACCGGTAGTGACGGCTGCGTCGGCGACGACGACGACGACAACGACGACGGCAGCGGCGGCGGCGGCGACGACGGCGACTGCGAGAAGGGTTAATCGCGAGAAGTTTGGCGCGAACTCGCGAGCGAGCAAACGGATGCGACGCGCGTGGCGCCCGCGCTCTCTATGCACGGCGCGGGGGAGGAGTGATAGCGGGTGGGAGGGGGCGAGAGCTCTCGCGCTGACAGCGCGCGCCCCTGTGCGTGTGTGCGTGGTCGTGGACGCCGCGCCGCGGCCGACGGGATGCGCCCGGTGGTGTGTCGCGATCGACGATGAACTGGCGCGATCGGAGGAGAAGAGGATCCTGTTATCCTGTAAACAGCGATCCCCC
>NW_021845952.1:0-610 GCF_003651465.1 Formica exsecta
TCTGTTCTGTTCTGTTCGCAGTCACCAAAACATACACGCGTGCACACGTATACAGGGTGTTTCCTTAGCAATTTCAATGTTAGATTCTAACGATACAAATCCGAAAACAGATCTTTCTTTTAAAAAATTGTCTATCGCACACTTAAATATCTTTTATGTTAAAAGCGTATTTTGAAAATTGAATTGAAGAAGAATCAGTTTCTGAAATTAAATCGAATTAAATGAAAATCAAAACTTGCATATATTTGTTTCACAGTCTCCCGAAAATCCCTTAATCTTGGATACCAACATAAATTTCTGATTTTATTCGATTAAATTATTATTATTTACCTCTCTCTCTCTCTCTTTCGTGATTTATTTAATTTTCGAGGTATCCTTAAATCCGTACTATAATTCGAAAGAAGTGGTCCTACGGATAACGAGACGCGAATACACCTGCCAGGCTGCTGGTTCGACTTTTGTACACGGCGGAAATAAAAGCTTTCAATGCGAAAGGACGGCCGTATACCGCGAAAGTAGTAGATCGGGACGTTGGTCGAGCAAAGCGACAAGGGACTTGAGAGCTGGACCCACTGCCGATGCTGCCGAGTCTCTTCTCTTTCTCTCTCTC
>NW_021845953.1:0-611 GCF_003651465.1 Formica exsecta
AATGTATCAATATCTATTTCATTATCGAAGACAAAGTATCGATACTAAAAGTATACTTAACATTAAAAATCAAGTACTGATATTTCCATATTTTAAAAATAGCATATAAGTTCTTGGAAGCAGGACTCAATCTCGCTTATACGGTCACGTAGAAAGGCAAAGGCGAAAATGTGCGCAGGTGGAATTTCCATCCCACGATAACTGGAGGAAACCCAGAGCCGAGAGATCGATTCCTCGGAGAAATCGCGCGCGGATTACACAGTTACCGGGCGACATTACGTCCCATAATTTTCAAAATCGATATCCTCTATGCTCGCGTGTGACTACGTGACCAATCTTCATCTCGGGATTCATTATCGATAAACGCGAAGTGACAAGACGTGCGGTTGACTGGCATGTTTCATATCCATCGTTTTATATCCACCGGAACGTGACGGAGTTTAACGCGACCGCGTGCAAAAGGGAAAAGCGTGAACACGTATTTAAGATCAAACGGACTCAGGATCACGTTCCGGGAATGAGTTCGAGAATATTTCACGATTCGCGAGAACACCGAGCACACCCACGCTCGTGTCGATCGCAATGAGACATATAACCCGGTATATACACAT
>NW_021845954.1:0-611 GCF_003651465.1 Formica exsecta
AGAGAGAGAGACTCGTCACTGTTCCGTAACGATTGATAATAATAACTGTCATCTCAACTACATCTCCTAATAGAACCACCAGGATTATTACCGTCGACATTTCTGTTTTACGATACTGTAGCGTTTACATAAAACAGCTGCATCCAATGTCTCACATGTTACGAATTGCAGTGGAATCCGTCCGCGACGACGATGGACGCGGAGTAAGTGCATCGCGGAGTGCATCCCAGCGCATCGTTCCCACTGCTTCCCTCCCTATACCCTTCTCCCCCCCCCCTCCCCGCTACCTATCCCGCCAGCGGTCGTTCGCGCCAGATGCTTCGTCGTTTTCTCCTGTCGGGCGCACGTGCTGCTCGTATCGTTCGTTCGTTCGGGCACCGGCCGTTCGGAGATTGTACGAGATGGAGGAGGAGAGGGACGGGTGGCGCGAGAGGATCTCGTCGATGCGAGCATAAATGTTTATGCTTCGTGTCGCTCGATAACGTTCGTTATCGGCACTCTTTGGAGTTCCGCGTCGTGTCGTGCAGCTCGCTAAGTCCGGATGCATTTCGACTTGAACCGCGGAGATGCGAACGAAGCGTTGTAAATCTCTTCTTTTTTTAGAGAGGAAA
>NW_021845955.1:0-611 GCF_003651465.1 Formica exsecta
AATGCATGCTTGTCGGGCACCGTCCTGCATATAAAAAAGATTGTTTACACGTTTTGCAATCATGGTCGTCTTACCTTGGAGATTTCGAACGATCGCTTGATCCTTAGTGAATAAGACTTGGTGCTCATTGTCGACAATTTTTGCTACAGATAAAAGGTTCGTCCTCAAGTCCGGAACGAATAACGTGTCCGTGAGCCTTATATTTCTTTCGCCTTCGTTGATTGAAGCTGTGATCCTGACATCTCCCATCGCTTGGACTTTAGTAGTGTCGTTATTTGCAAGCTTTAGCCCGCTGGAGATATTCGTGTGTTGACGAAGAGATCCTTATCGCTGCATAAGTGCGAGGTGCAGCCGCTGTCTAGGCACCATCCTTTCGATTTGTCCTGCTCGCTAGTCATTAATACCGTTTCCGTTGCGTGGCCTGCCTTCTGCTCCGAATTTCTTTTGGCAAAGCAATTGGTAGCTTTATGCCCGCTCTTTTTACAGTAGTTGCATCTTATTCGCTTATTCGTGGAAGACGACGTGTCTCTGTTGTCTTTCCCTGTTTTGTTCTTAAAGGCGTGTTGATTTTGATGCTTTACGAATAGGGCATTAGATGCGTGATCGGATGA
>NW_021845956.1:0-611 GCF_003651465.1 Formica exsecta
TGATGGATAAGAAACATAAAGAAAAAAAAACAATCCGTATTAAAGACTAATCTTCAACCTACATACATATATATCTATGGATATAAATTATCAAGATGTTTTGTTCTTTTTCTTTATGTTTAATAGGCTTCTTGAAGGATTTCCCCGTATGCTCGTTGCCTAAGAGCAAATGGAAATATTATTTTGAACGAAAAATATTTCTCGTGTCAAGAGAGGTGTCCATAAAAATTACTTTTGTTCGAACAGAGAACAAAAAAAAGCATAAAGAAGAACGCACTGAAACATACTCAAATATGTCGCTCACATGTTGACTGGATGAATATGAATAAACTATCGAGATATCATAAAGTTTATATATTTGGAGGTGCTCTTCTTATACATTTTCTTTTCTCTTGCAGCAACTGGTAAAAAGATAGAGTAGTATTCGATGTAAAAAACGCGCACATATACATGTACAAAAACAGACAGCATACGTGCAATATTCACATATATTCACAGCACAGACGCATATTTTTCCCAAATGATAGAATAAAGTATCTCACGATACGATTTAGATCAGAGGATCCTAAGGTATATAAGTTGTATAGAAATAACAAAAAAAAACTGATTAA
>NW_021845957.1:0-611 GCF_003651465.1 Formica exsecta
TATATATATAATGAATATATAATAATACACTAGAATATATGTACGTATTTACCGGCGACTTTAAATAGCAAAATATTCGGATAGTACATACAATTTTTACCCGGTTAATATTCGCGAATGTGTGTGTATATGTGTATGTCGTAAAGTATTTAATTTTCAGTAGTCTTATTAGATCTTATTTTATAATTCTCGTATTATTTAATATTTTTAATATTTTGATACGCGAATATCCGGATATTGATAGTACTAGAATCTATACAAAATTTTCGTGATATTCGAGCAGTAACGCATTCCAATAGTATTTTATTAATAACTATATAAATTGATAAATACACCTAACACACATTAGCAATTTTCCGACTTTTGAATCCAACTCCGATTAATCTTGAAACGGAAACAATGTGCATGTTAAATATACAAGAATATCGGGTGTAGCGAAGACAAATTTAAGGCCCAAAGAGATATAGCAACTAAGTACTAGGTATATATAAACGATGTTCCCATGCTTCTTACCTATATTACAAGCCTGGGTGACGGGCAGGGGTGCGCAGCAACGCCCGCCGAGGGCCGTGACCCTTATTCGGGGGGTACTAACCCCCCCGGGGCCCCCT
>NW_021845958.1:0-611 GCF_003651465.1 Formica exsecta
TGGCCACTATCCGGCAATTCGAGCGACGGAGTCTTTTCTTTTGATCTACTCCTAGAACTTCTTGCTTGTTTGGGACTTCTAAATATACTGAAAATACTGCTTCCCTTATCTTTTTCAACGACTTCATCCTCGTGGATGATAGATTTTTTAATCTCCACATGATCGATGGATGGAGTTTTTGTAACTGTTTCTGATATTTCTCCAGTTGGATGCTGTAGATTTTCTGCCATCTGTTTCGTGTCTTCCAGAAGTTTTGCCGTTGCCAATCGAACTTCCTCGTCTCCACTATCAAAGGAGGTATCCTTCGAAGAGCTTTGTTCTCGGGATCTGCTTCTTTTCTTGCTTTTCAACTTTGGACTCTTAAATATGCCGAAGAAGCCACCGCTTTTTTCTTTGATGTCGTCGCTTACTTCTTTTTCCATTTCGGAAATTTTCGGTTCAGCTATTTCAGATTTAATCTCTGAAGTGGGTTTCTCAGCATCTCTTTTTTCTCCCTTGTGATCTTTATTCTCATCAATATCCGCTTTTCCGTTTATTTCTTCGTGAATAATAGTTTTCTCAATCTTCGTCATGGTTTGGAGAACATCGTAAGATTTGCCGATTTTATCAGC
>NW_021845959.1:0-611 GCF_003651465.1 Formica exsecta
AAAGGAGAGGAATGCCTGTCGAGGTAGCGGGAGATGCGCGTCAGGGGCCCGTCCTCCCCCTAATTGACAAATTGGAATCTTATTAGAAGCCCGTGATGCCGGTGGAGACCGAGAGAGGAGGACGGGTGGAAAGGGGGGAGGGAAGGGGGGACAGCCGCGCCGACGGGTTGCGAGAAAAGGAAGGTGAGAAAAAACAGAGAGTCAGAGAGAGGGACCTGTATGTGCGGAGGGTGCTGTGAAAGACGAGGAGAATGAGGGACATAATGCGCGGACGGCACGATACTAACAGGTTGTACGGCCCACGGTGGAACGGAGAGAAGTACCCTACGTTCGGCCTGCCGGCCGGCAGGCGAATGCCACCCAGGAAGCGTTCGCGCGTGCGCGATCTGTGTGGCCTCGGCGCGATCCGACCACCGGGCCCAACCGAGGGCCCACGAGCCCGGCCGAGATGACGCGAGGACGCCCGAAGACGACGTGTGCTGGCCCACCCGGTAGAGCGCGCGCGTGCCGCGTCCTGTGTGGTCCCTCGTGGGGCTCTCTCGCTTCTCTCTTCTCTCGTCTCTCTTCGCGGGCCCCCTTCTTCGCTCTGCCCCCATCCCAGCTCCCCCCCC
>NW_021845960.1:0-612 GCF_003651465.1 Formica exsecta
TGTTTGAAAAGATTAATGATCGCGCGGGTGATGAAACTTTATTTATATTTATATTTTACTATTGAAACTGATTAAAGAAAATTTAAGTGTTGCAATATAAACAATATCCGATATCCGGTTAACGAATCAATGGAATCTGGGAGGAGAAGACGATTTATAAGGTGCACCTCGAGCAGTATTACATTGCATAATCTCAGCCGCTGATTTTTATTACTACCCATTAAGGAGTCTATCGATAACCTAGAATACTACCACTATCGAGAACTATGTAAGCATCGGACAAAGACGGTGATTCTCGAGACAATCGATCGATCGAACTAGAACGAAACTACTGATCAAACTCCCGTACAATTTGCTTGTTTCGAAGTAATCGGCCGGACGAACCATATCGGTGAGCATGACATGTTTCAAACTCTGAGATGGACCGATCTCGCCCTTATATAAATGATTTCTGAGGTCAGAGCGTTCCGATAGTTTCGAAATAGTACTCGAGTGCTTCAGGAATCGTTCCACCGGAATTGTCTAATTGGAATTCTCCGACGGGCAATGCATCCAGGCTCTACGTTCCGTCGATCGCCGACGAAATTATCGATCCGCATAAGGTTATTCTTG
>NW_021845961.1:0-612 GCF_003651465.1 Formica exsecta
AACAGAGAAGTTGCTTGTAGAACTTTCAAAGCTAAATATTCATCAACCGCTTGTCCCTTTGTCTTCCTCTCAATTATAACTTTTAGTTACAACGTACAACGTGATTGATTACAGTAGTTGCGCCTGTAACGACAAATGTCTTAAGCTGGTTTTTATAATGCGCTACCTTGACACTTTTACGTATCGATGAGTTCTTGCGGCTTTGCATCCAACAAAGGGAAACAGAACCTTGAATAATTTTCGCACAAAGAAGAAACTTTTTCCGGATAAGTTTTACGCTGTATAAAATTTAACGAGAAGATCATCTGGAAATAATCTCACAGCAACAATGAAAATGGGATGTGATAAAATATCCTGATGTTTTACTCTACTGAGGAAAAGGCAAAGCTAATTATTTTCTATTCAACGCGCAAGCTATTCTCTTTGCGCTGAAATATTTATACTGAATCTACGATGCAAACGAATAATTTACTCGAGCAATATTTACAACGAAGAAGTTAAGTTTGCATTAGTCTGTTCATTGTTTACTATAACTTTCCTACTAATTTTGTTGCATCATTCAACTTTTATAAGCATATTTAAATTAATATTTAATATACTCTCTCTCTCTCT
>NW_021845962.1:0-612 GCF_003651465.1 Formica exsecta
CAGTAGATAGGGACAGATCATGTCACAGTTTTACGTGTGACACCCGCTCAAAGAGCCCAATTCACACGGCCCCCATGGGCACGGGATTGGGATATGCCCAATCAGCACGTCCCCGCTTAATAGCAGAGACTACCAGTGCACTGCCAGGCTATGGGACCTGGCAGTCACCCACTGGTAGGGGCAAGCAACTGTCCATGCTTTACCAGCTGTGCAGGCTGGTACCCGAGCTGTTATACGCAGCTCACTCGTCGGAGCTCAAGAGCTCCTAGCCAGCTTGCGGCTTTCAACCACTACCCCCGCGATGGCCTACCCATTGCCGGGACGAGGGACAAGTCCCCCGGGGCGACCCGGCACCCGCGGTACCAGTCAGGTTCTAGATCACTGGTTGGATCTTCGTGGTCATACCACTACCGGTTGGGAGTCCCACAACCCCCGGTATCGGTCAACCAGCTCGGGTGCGTGGAGGCGCCACTCTCCAAAGGACACATACAGGAGTCCGACCAGGTCTTCAGCCTGCAGTGTCCCCCCTGCGCCCCCAGTTCACCTCGTCATTCTTTCATTCACTCATTCGTACTCTCCTTCTCTCAAATATACACACAGCATACTTACTCA
>NW_021845963.1:0-612 GCF_003651465.1 Formica exsecta
ATATATATATATATATATATATATATATATATATATCGTCACGATGAAAGGAGAGATAAGTAGATAGGTGCGTCGGAAATCGGGGGGAGATATTTCGTAAGCGTTTCCTCTGTATGCGCATACACATTGATATGATCCACCGAAGATTTGATATTTCTTGACTCATAAATCTCGAGCAGAAAAAGCACGATCAGCATCACGCAAATATCTCGTATTTCGCCGTTCAAAAAATATCGCGTTAACGGATCATCAATAGAGGAGAATAATAAGAAAACGATGCGCGAAAGTAACGGGATAGAGAGAAAAGAAATTTGAGATACTGACTGTAAGATACATATCTCGAGAATATCTCATATATATTAACATATTTAAATTAAATGTCCCATTTACCGAAAATTTCAATTATGATCTACATTGATGCAAAATATCCAAAATTAAACGTGATTCTATACCAAATTAAATTTTACAGATTGTGAAACTGCGGAGGAAAAGGCATCCGCCTCCGCGCTACGGTGGCCGATAACGGCGGTGAATTTGATGCAAACACGGTGTCACGTTTCTAACGAGTATGCGAGCAGACAACGACGACAACGACGACAACGATGACAACGA
>NW_021845964.1:0-612 GCF_003651465.1 Formica exsecta
TTTTTTTTTTTTTTTCAAAGATGCCGCGTCGCAAGAAAATACTGCTATCGTTGTATTAGAATGCAGCCTGTAATTTATATATCGCGCATGACTCTTGCATTTTACGAGAGGTGCATATGCTTTTTTGCTTCTCGCGGAATTCTTATAGACTCCTGTGTACTGCGGCGAGACCGCGTTTCCACAATATCGTTTGCACGCACATTATGCACGTATATAAGTGGCAAATCAATTTTCTGAGATTGCATGATACGTCCACGGGCAGTGTCTCTTTCAAACTTAATAGGAAAGAAGCTTGAATTATACGCGCGCGCGCGCGGAGAGAGACGACCGGAAACTTACTCATTCTCCCGGTCTCATTATGCGATGATTGTACGGCGTTGGTACGTACGGGAGGGTCAGAGTTACGCACCTCGGCACTTTCGTAATCCGGTTTTATAATGCGGTTGTTAAGTAGAGACAGAGTACACACTCGCCCGCGTTAAAATCTCCGAGCGCGTACAAGTGGAAAAAGAAAATGACATTTGCGTTACCTGGAAACGCTCCGTGATTCCCAAGAATTTTAACAACGGACAATTGCTAAGGGAACGCCGATAGAGATCATTGTTTTTTTTT
>NW_021845965.1:0-613 GCF_003651465.1 Formica exsecta
AATCAAATTCAAATTTGATTTCTCGTTATTAAGGCGCCAGGTTAACAGTTATACCGAACAATTCCAATAATCTTTGATATTCGTCACTCTCATTTTTCTATCTTTTCTACTTCGAGTTTTCATCTAAATCCGAAGTGAACTCTTTAATCGAAATGCTCCCCTCGTATTGTTCATTCGAGTGCATACAGCCGGATAATAATTATTGGCACGACATACGCATGATCCTCTCGAGACAGATAGTGAATTATATTGGACCGACGTTGATACTCATCGAGACAAAATATATTGCATTTTATGACAATATCATCAACCGATACTGGAATATAGCTTTCTCCAATTGCATGATGAATATTTGTTTCATCCAATTATTTTCTATTGTAGCAACGCGGATTTCATATTATTTCTTTACGGTATGAAATTACGAATAATTCCGCGATGTCGAGATATCTTTAAATATTTAATAAATATGTATACGTTATTAAACGTACTCTTTTGACCAAAATATTGGTAATATATAAAACAGATTTACGCGTGTATTATATACATATAAGGGTGAGTCATAAATATATTTTAAAACTTCGTGAGCGTGTTCCTGGATAAAAAGTATGAACAA
>NW_021845966.1:0-613 GCF_003651465.1 Formica exsecta
CATATAAATTTACAAGAACTGTTCAAAGTGACCACTTCCAGCAATAATACATATTTTAGTACGCCTTCTCAGGACTTGCTCGAACTCGGTCGAAAATAATAAGAAAGTTTCGTATGATATCCAACAAATTTACACTACTCCCGAAGTTCATCAATATTTTGGATAGATCTTGCAACGTAAACTAAAGTTTTAAGATGATCCCATAAATAAAAACCAATGGAAGTGATATCTGGTGAACGAGGTGGCCAAGAAATACAAGAAACTTAGATATTTTGAAACTGATATGATTCGATAATGATTGATTTTTGGACTAACTATTATGATATATTAATTAATTTTATGACATATTTATTAAACTTTTTTTGTTTGTTTTCATCTCTAGGATATAGCGTTAACGTTTGACTGAATGTTTTTGGGACACCCTATATATCATGATATCATTATGATACATATATATATTCATGTAATGTGTTTCTAGTGGATCAGCTGTTTCTGACACATCCCCATATTACGCCGTTATTGTATTTCACAATTTCTTTCCAATATCTCGATCATACGATGAAATATTTGTATACAAGTAAATATTACTTGTTTCAAGTATTTCAAAAGTTCA
>NW_021845967.1:0-613 GCF_003651465.1 Formica exsecta
AAGATCGACGATCGCCTAAACGCCGACAACGATAAACATGATAACGAATTCCGACGATAGTGAACCCCCATTGAAGACTCAGTGAGCGTCCCTGCTTTTCCCGTAGCGAAAAATAATAGACTGAACGTGAAATATAAGGAGAAGCGATAACCGAGACAAAGTAAGTGTAAAAGAATCATGTTCAATCCAATCCGATTGTGACGTGTTGATTCCTGCCAGAGTTGTACGAAGATTTGGACCACGTCCGTGCGAATGGTCCTTGATGTAGCGCGTCTCGGAAAAAATTAAAGCCTCATTCCTGGCACTATATCTTTGAAATTCTCACACAGGAATGCAAATCAGAAACTTTGCTCAGAAGTCTGGTATTGCATCTTCCGTGCGATGATTATGGCAACGAAATCAGAATTGCAGAGATTCGAATTAAAAAACTGACTACATCTCCCGTTCTCAAGAATGATTTTCGAGATATTTTTGGGAAAATGAGAACTCGAAAAAGAAACCGGACCAAGACCGGAGAATCTTCAGTCTTAAATACAGTGTTACGTCTCGTTGAAATAACGAGGATCGAAGTAAGCCCAGAATTATGACCAGTAATGGCATTATTCGTTTAAAA
>NW_021845968.1:0-613 GCF_003651465.1 Formica exsecta
CTTTACTTGTTCCGAGAGAGAAAGAGTCTCCCTCGAGAGAGGGACATCGCACTTTCGCGGAGGAATCTATGCCAACGGAAGCCAACGAAAGGCTTGCGATGATATACACGCAGAATGGAATCAATCACAAGCACGTGAGACACGCGACACACGCGTGTAAATTGATCACATCGACAAGGCCGTTCGATTTTATTTTCTTCCTCAAAGTCGAGACCTCGTATAGTTGACCATAAAATCTTAGAAGTCGATTGCAGCTTGGAATTCTTTACTCGAGGATAAACGTTATTAACATCAAGCATAAATTTCAATCTCGCCAAGTCGTACTATGTGTGTGAAGGAACAATTCGAGAAAATGTTACGCACTTTCCACGAGATGAAATAGCGAAAGATTTCTAAAATATAATGTATTGATTATATACAGTATCTCTCTCTTTCTCTTTCTTATCCATAGATTCATGTTCGCGTCGCGTGACTCGAATCGAGGTTTCGGAAGATTTCGAGAGTTGACGGTCCTCGGTCTTATCTCGAACGTAAAGAAGCTTTGTCGAGAAATTGCGAGCAGTTTCGAGATTTTGGCAGCGAGCTGAGCGCGACATTATACGCGAACTCGCGC
>NW_021845969.1:0-613 GCF_003651465.1 Formica exsecta
CGCGGATGTCGCTAAATAATTTTACATACTCCTCGTATTATACCTCGTAAAATGATGATTTTTCCGCAACCTGCGATTTTCAAAAAAATTAATTGCCGATTGAGAGCGCCCTTTCGACGCGGCCCGAAAGAAAACGCAGGTACGGAGGCACACACGTAACCGGAAGTGGAGTTGCCGAAGGGCCGGGCTTTTTTTCGCCGCCGTCTCGCGTCAATTAGTCCGGGATAATTGGTCGGCCGATGCCCTTGAACCCTAAGTATTGATTGGTGAGGTCGGATTCTGCCGGTGTGGCTGTGTCCCTCTTGCCTCCGAACCGATGGCACCACCCCTATGCATCCACCTCCGAACCGACCAACCAACCAACCACCCGCCCCGTCGCCGTCGCCGTCGCAGCCATCGCCGCCGCCGCCTAACCCCCGCTGCGAACCCCCCTTTTACTCCCCCTCTGGCCCGCACAACCCTCCGTCCGTGGTTCTCCAAGTGCCGTCGCCGTTAAAGCACCGCGTGTCGGCAAAGGTTTTTCCGCCCTTTATTTATTTAATTGAACGACGAAACGCCATTTTCCGCTAGCGCAATCCGAGCCTACCTCTACCGCCTACCCCGTGCCCTCCCT
>NW_021845970.1:0-613 GCF_003651465.1 Formica exsecta
TGTGCTGTAAAATTTTCTCCGTATAATTCCTCGTTTACGATAATGATATAGAACTCGCACGCACGCGTTTACAAGTCTATCATTTTACGATTAAGTGATTACGGTGTCGAGTCTACTCACATACGTAAACGGCTTTACGACAATAGGGATGACCCGACGGACACAGTTTCAGATATTTAAAATGTACTTTGTTAACGGTGCAATCTTCATCCTTTTTACTGCTGCACTGATAACATTTGATTGCGTTGCATTCTTCTATATTCGTATTATCGTCGGTCGTTGTGGAGTAGCAGTTACATCAGAGAAAAGAAAAAGCTGTATTACCGAAAGACGTCTCTATTGTTTATTTCGACGTAGAGGTTTCCGATATAATATATAATTATAATTATATACTGATTAATCGGTTAATTTATTACCCAACTTTCTATCGAAATAAATATTAATCGGTTGACGAATATTGCCATCGTTTGAAACCTCTATTTCGAGAGACGCAGACAGCACACAATATTTGTAAAATTTGTACAAAATATTACTATATTTATTTTTTACTTACCATAAATATTATATAAAATATTTAGCCTATATTTTAATAATATATTTATATTTATAATAA
>NW_021845971.1:0-614 GCF_003651465.1 Formica exsecta
ATATGTGTGTATATTTTAAAAGAATAATAACTGTAATAAAATTTATAATTTCTTTATTTATTTGGTTCAATAATATATACTATCGCGTGAATTATGAAGTCAAAAATTGGTGAAATATTATAAATTATTTGTACTCTGAAAATTATATGAATACATATACACAAACACGTTCTCAATTGTGCCCAAATTATCGATGTTATGTTTCATTTAACGATGATACGCCAACTCGATTCTTATTTTATAAAATATCTGTAACGAGAGACAGAGATTATGTGGCATGGTATCTTACGTTCAAAACTCTAAAATACATATCGACGAATGTTTTTCCATTTCCAGGAAAAGTTGGTCGTCTCGAGGCATTAATTAATAGATTTAAATAAATAAATAAAAATATATTAGATACGTGTAAAGTAATTGCTACAATTCTACATATATTCCATAATTGTCAGATAATTTCTAAATAATAGAATTTATATATTATACAAAAAATAAGTTTTTTTAAAGTAATATATTATTTAGATTAAAGTTAGAGAAACATAAAAAAAAGTTTTATTCTTCATACATATATATACCCAGACAGCCAAGCCTGTTTAAACAGATTTTGCCAAATGTCT
>NW_021845972.1:0-614 GCF_003651465.1 Formica exsecta
AAAAAAAAATCAAGATCACATATATATTTCAAATTTCGTATATGTTTTCACTATTTCTGTTTCTCGTACCTTCCGCGCATTTTTTTCCGCTGCGAATTAATAGCGATTGATACTATACACTCTTATCCATTCTACTAACGTGATCCGATTCGAGTTTGCTCGCGTAATGTTTTTCGCGGCGCACAAAGCGCGCTCCGGCTTGTCACTGGCGCGTACGGCGAGGATGCCGTTGACCTCATCCTTAGGATCCTTACAAGACGCAAAAACGCACACGCGAGATACCGTTGGCATACGAGTCACCGACTTAGATGCACCTGTTCCGTGCCGCCACCGCTAGTGGCGATGCAATGAAATGCAATGAAATGCAATGCTCGCTCGTTCCACGCGAGAGAACTCGACGGAAGTCACCGATATCATGACGATGCCATTTTCATCCTCCACTCTTCTGCTCGGTGTGAATTACGTGGCCAATGATGCCGCATCGTTGCGAAAGAGCGTCATAATCGACAATAAGAGCCAGAGCTCCTACGCGAATTCTCTTATAATTTAATTTTTAGAGATTCTTAGTAATTTTGTGTAACTTTTTTGTATTAAATCTTTACTAAAATATATAT
>NW_021845973.1:0-614 GCF_003651465.1 Formica exsecta
AAGAGCGGCTACCGGACAGCAACAGGGATACAAACAGGGTACAAAGCTGCCCCTCTTGTCCTACCCCGAGGGAGGAGGAGAAGGATCGAGAGCGAGAGAGAGAGAAGGAGAGAAAAAATATCATTCTCGGGAGGACGATGAAGGCAAGGTGGAGGACGACGACGCCATGGATCCTCAGGGCACGACCGCGCAAATTACAGACTAGCGCCAGCAGAAGCGAGTAGGAGCCAGCGGGAGTGTAGCGCCGGTGTAGCACGGAAGCTTGACCACGCTCCTCCGCACGCTCTTCTCTCCTCTCCTCGCTCGCGCGAACGACGGACTCCGGCTATCCCTGCGAGAGAAGCCGCGCACCGTACTAATTGGACGGCGTTATGCATCGCTTCACCGAGCGTGATTACTGAGATCTTCGCACCGTCTAATGAGAGAGCTGTCGATTGATCCAGACTTTGTTCTTTTGTATCTATCACTGTGTTGCTTTTATGTTTGATATGGAGGAGACAGGAAAATTTTTATAAAGTAACTTGTACATATAATTTATATTACAACTTTACATATTTCTTTTGTTTAAAATTTTTTGTAGTTTTATATCTCATTTTATTATTATATAAATAAAT
>NW_021845974.1:0-614 GCF_003651465.1 Formica exsecta
ATCCTCGTAAAAATAAATACAAAAGCTGTTCTCATGGAAATATGCGAGACCCATTTTTTATTTGATCAATCGAAAAATCTAACGCATTTCTAATAGATGAGTAACGCCCTCGATTAAGAACCACTGTCTTAAGGAGCAGGAAGAAAAACGGAGGAGAGCTGAGCGAGTGCCGTGCGGCTAAAATCTACAGACCGTCTTTGTATCTCCTCGTTCTTGGCATCCCAAAGATTATTCATTCGGTCTCTTAATTCATTTATCTCCCGATACCCTGTGTCCCTCTTCCACTCGACCGGCGGTTCTTCGAACACTCTGCCCGATGGGGCGACGGCATTTAATTCTATATAAAACGGACGATAATAAATTGGACGAAAGCCCCGAATTATTATTCCAACAGGACGAATTATTTCGCGAACCGAAGAGAGGCGCGGACAATTATTTCAGTCCGCTCTCGATAACGGATAAAGTCGACACCGCAAAGTGCAGTTCGATTATTTTTAGATTCTCTGTTCTTTAAAGATTAAAATTGTTCGCGGTTATTGAAGAAGGAAAATTGCGTCAATTTTTCATTTGTGTTGCAAGTTAAAAAAATTATATTTAACATAAATAATAAATAT
>NW_021845975.1:0-614 GCF_003651465.1 Formica exsecta
TAAAAGTTCGCCATAAAAACAATTTTTTCGCCTTGTAGCCTATCTAAAGCTTCCGCGATTGGTTTGACGCATTCAATGTATTCTGCTAAGAATTCCAAGTCAGTGTCCTTGAATTTTGGCAGTTCAAGTGCATCGCAAACACTACCAAGGAATTGTTTGACTGTAATAAGATCATTTAAGCAATCGAAAGTTGAGTTCCAACGAGTGACACAGGGTGATGATGAGGCCTTTCCTGTAATAGCGACATATGTCTCAGCAGCTTTAGGAGATCGAGATGTTAAATTCCATATGGCAGAGCATTTTCCAAAGGCAGAATGATGGGAACGAATATAGCTCCCTCCACTGTTTCCAAATACGGACCCTGTTAATGCAGCTTTGATGTCCACTGTGGCTAACAGATTTAGTGTATGACTCACACAGCGCTGATGTACAGGTAGAAATATTTCGGATATGGAACCGGAGTCACCCGCAATTCCCTCAGTGGTCTCAGTTATGCCTTGTATAACAAAATCATCATCTGAATCATCATTGTCGTTGTTATCCAAATCGATTGTTTGATTGTTTTGACTGAACATCGAAAAAGCTTTCACCATGTTTGACGCATTGTCCGTTGT
>NW_021845976.1:0-614 GCF_003651465.1 Formica exsecta
ATTTTTTTTTTTTTTTTTTTTTGGAGAAAATGTCGATCTGAAATAATTTTCTCAGAATTTTCAAGAGGTATCGCCGTAAAATAGTAATTTTAGAGAAATCGTATTAAGTTGTGTATAAGAAAATATCGCACTTACAACAGCTTCGAAATCATTTCGGGGGAAACGAAATGCATACAATGGAAAAGTTTTACTAATTATTTTTTCTCTCATAGCAAATAAAAAATCTTTCGGAATTTTGCAAAATTTCGTGTGCAAGCAATCAATAATTTTGGAAAAATCTACTCTTCTAAAAAAGTCAACTGCGTGTATGCTTTAAGGAGTGAGTTTTAGGGCAGCGGTGTGACCCTTTTTGGCGGCCGCGATGTTGTCTCGCGTCGAATCGTTTGTCGCACGACGGCGATATGTCAGGGACGTAAGTAGAGACGACGAGAACGCCCGCTCGGTCGCCATGGTTACGAGTGTTGACCCGAGGGCTTTTCCCTCCTCCGTCGAGTCGCGGCTCTCGACGAAGGGAGGATTCTTGTCGCCCTTCCAACACCCCCGCGAAGGGTTTGCGTACGTGTCACTCGGCTGCGAAAGTGTGTCAGCCGTGTATGCCTGCACGCACAATGCCA
>NW_021845977.1:0-614 GCF_003651465.1 Formica exsecta
CCGGGCACAGCTGCAACTAAACGGGACTACCTCCGATGACAGACGGGCGACAACCTAACCTTTTCGGGACGCGCATACTGTTACAAAAAAATATCGTACAACAAGGCTAGCAAATATTAGCAGCTAATTATTGCGAATTTTAATTGCTAATAGTATAGGCTAATAGAAAAAAAAAGAAAGAACATGGGATCTTGTGGGATCTGCAACTAAAAGTCTACATGAAGTAAAGATTTATTCAGGAAAGTAGGAACTTTATCGGACTAAGGTTATACGTCGTAAATAAACATGGTAAACGCTAATTCGAAAATGTAAACAATATAAAATATTCTACATACCTCCAGGAAGAGCATCCATTTTGCAGAACTTTATTCTCACTTTTATCTAAAAAGTTATTCACACTCAAAGTATATTGAAAATATTAACGAAACGCGCGAGAAACGTCTGTCGCTGGCGAAGGTCTACTTTCAACTAACATACCTGCTCAACTTAAAATAGTGGGGGGCTGAGGACAACGGGATTCTATGCAGGGAATAGTCCTTTACTGATCTCCATAGAAAATTGATCCCAAATCTAAATTTCGTTTTTTGATTTTTGGCTAGCTTTTCGCTGAAATT
>NW_021845978.1:0-614 GCF_003651465.1 Formica exsecta
TAAAAAAAAAAAAAAACGTTTATATTTTTTATTTACAACATTTGTCAGGAAAAATTCAGCTCTTATGATAAAAACGAATATGACAAGCATAAGAAGCATATAAAGCCACAGACACAAAGTGGATAAACAACGATAGACTTTTGCATTGTATTATTAATAGTTTGACAGTATTTTTAAGTCGGCGGCCATCTACGTCAGTTGACTATCGGAGTGAAATATTTTTAGTTTGATCGATAGCTTCTACGCGGAGAGAAGGCGAGTTTTATAGGGACCGTGCAATTTGCATAGGTCGCGCAATCGTGCGCACGGTAGTCTCATTAGCATAAACGCTAAATTCACAATCGAATCAAGAACCGGCACCGACTGAGACCGCGGGTAAACGTTTTCAATTGATTCGTTTTTTATGGAAAGGGACGATCAATGTCATTGAAAGCTATGAAACTTGCAGTAAAAATTGAGAAGGAAAAATAAAATAAAAAAAGAGAAATTTTGATATATATATATACAATTTATAATTTATTTTCCTCTGCAAAAATCGCGATTATATTTTTTTAGAAGAAAGGAAAAATAATTTCGGGAGAAAAATTGATTGCTTTGTAAAAGTTTTTTTTTTT
>NW_021845979.1:0-614 GCF_003651465.1 Formica exsecta
GTAGTCTCAATCAATAAATGCGCTTTATCATCACATTTCATTATGCATTTAAAGATTATCTCGATGGAATTATTTCGTTCGATAAATATTCTAAAAGATGATACAAATATCGCTGTTAATAGTTGACGGCTTATATTAAGAAGGTGGTAAGATTCTAATTGTAATAAAAATTACATAAATATTTTAACAAATTACGCTGTCTGCCTACAGAAAGTTCTGTTATGTCTATCTCAGTGAAACGCGAATTATATACGTTGTTCACAATACACTTCAATCCGTATGTTATGCCTAAATTAATAAGATAAGAATATTACACAGACGCAAATCAATTTTATTACAACACTTATTTTTTAAGAATTACACAAACAAACATGAGAAAGAAGGATCCATAGGAAACTTTATAACTATTGTACGATATCAGATTTTATAAGACAAGTACAGAAATGTGCGAAATGTTGCTGAATCGGAGGGTCTTGCGTTTGATCGAAAAATAAAGAAAAGAAAATTGTATAGAATATAGAGACTCAAATATTTACACGAGAAACATATGTTTGTTATGAAGCGTTCATTAATGGGCACGTTCAGCAGAGAAAACCGCTCAGTTGCAATCGAAC
>NW_021845980.1:0-615 GCF_003651465.1 Formica exsecta
AAAAAAAAAACATGAAAGGAAAAGATGGATATTAGATCATATTTGGTCAAATTTTTTTGGCTAATCGATATATATCACTTATTTTTGTATATCTATTTTAAGTATATATAAATTCCGTCAATAAATAAATAAATAAATATGTTGCTTTTGGTTTAAATAAGATTATGAAAAATATTTTAAAAACATTTCATCACCGATTACTATATTTAAGTAATTGCAAAATATAGAATTCATTATCAATTATGCCAACACGACGGACATAGGAACGGAAGGAAATTACAAATTAATTTTCGTCGTCTTTAACGCATGTCTAAAGAGAAATGTCTACGAGGGAAGACGAATAAATATTATCTAATATTGTATTGACAATGAATTGTAATACTGATCGCAAACTGGCAGAATAACTCTGCCATGAATAAAATATAATTTTAGGAATATGTGAAATATACGTTCATGTAGCGCATTATTAAAATAAAACATATCGAAAACTCTTCGGTTTGTTAATTAATAAATATATGTATAAATCCAGAGCAATATATTGTCTATCTTTGCCGGAAATGTAAGACACACGTGCAGATTGAATTATACATGCATTCAGTTATATAGAATAATAGA
>NW_021845981.1:0-615 GCF_003651465.1 Formica exsecta
AATTTCTATTCCAACTCGAAAAATTAAATTCAAATCTTTCATATAAAAATTTTATTTTATCGAAAAAATATAAGAACTTAGTATTGTCGATTGGCAAAAATATTAATCACATATTTTATCAAATTAATTGATCCTTTTTCTTTCTAATTGCTTTATATTTTCATAAAGTAATATATTTAATTCATAAGAGAATAATTCATATATCAAAAATAAATAAATGCGCACATTAAAACTAACACATATAATAATAAAATTAATTAATACTAGTATTAACAAGAAATTCCTTTATCAAGAGATAATGAAAAAAATATATAATATTATTATTTATTATAAGATTATATGTTAATAATAAGAGAGTTAAATATTCTTTATATAATCTGTTTAATTTTGCTTTTGAAGGGTTTCGTAAAGATGCAAGGAAGCTATAACGAATTGGTGAAATCAAGCAAAGATTTCATTGAGATGATGAATGAATTGACGACAAGCCATGAAACACAAAAGAAAGAAGAAAACGCGAGAAGAATCTCGGAAATGTCTTCGAAGAATATTTCGATATTCAGGCGTACTTCGGAAGTGACGATTGCAAGCTCCATCGTTGTAAGACAATCACTATTT
>NW_021845982.1:0-615 GCF_003651465.1 Formica exsecta
CGCATTTAGAATCGATGATGCATGGAAAGAGATAAAAAAAATGATAAGATTTCGTGAAAAACGAGAGACAATATGCATACGTTTCAAAAATGTTTCAAGGAATTCCTTGTAAAGCGAATTGTTTTAGCAACTGTTTTGATATACATATTTTGATTTAATAAATAAATTAACATAGTAATAATAACATTCTAACTATATTCACCACAAGACTAAATGTATAGTAATGTTATAATTGTCATCATTTAATTCTCTATCTTCATCGATCTTTATCCTGTAGAAAAAACAATTCAAAATGTTATGCAACGCAGGTAGATATAATCGCATATTACCGCCTTATAGCGGATAGATAATGCGTAACAAAATGTATCTCTATATTTGCAATATTAAAAAATTCTCCTAACTACGAAAAGATATGCGACATAAAATTTTATTTTATCATATAGTTTTTACGTGACTAGTCCGTACTTAAATTTTTAAACTGCTGGCAAGCTGGTTTTCACAAAGAGGATAAACTGCAACTGATGAAACACGAAACGCGAATATGGCTTCCGTAGTCTGTTTTACGAGGGGTTCATTGCTGCGCTTTAGCGGAAGACCAAGAGGGTTGAATGGTCC
>NW_021845983.1:0-615 GCF_003651465.1 Formica exsecta
CGAATCCTGCAATTTCAATTTTACAGCTTAGATCGAACATCAGTGCCTCGTTCGATCCATCTATTGACCGGCGATAAACATTTTACGAGAAATGGAAGATTGCGTCCTATCGCAAATCGCGTTCTACCTACTGTTTTCATCTCTCCATGTTACGGGACTCTTCCGTTCTCCGATTATTACAAAAGGCAAGAGAGATAACATTTTCTCAATTTCTATTTACTATTGATCGTAAATACAATAAATCTAATGGCGTATGTTCATTAATTTAATGAACGCGACGATCGATAAAGATGATTGAAACTTTAATTAGCGAAAATGCAAATATTATTAAATAATTAAATATCGTTAGAAAGTATGTCGCGAAATATATATAGAGTGCATTTATTATTATAACGAATTAATGATGGATTCTTGCAAAATATTACATTAAAATATTAACGTCATGGCAGAGATGCATTTTTGTATGATTTTTGCCGTGTAATTAAATATATAGTATATTGACTAATATTTGATTCGATATAAGCAAATATACGCCATTAATGGTCATAATAGATTGACAATTTTAGCTTGTGCGAAATAATAGTATTACAATATTAAAAACACAGAAAGAAGACA
>NW_021845984.1:0-615 GCF_003651465.1 Formica exsecta
ATATAGTATACGAATATATAATATATAATATAATATATGTGAAATATAAATACAAAAAATGAATAGATAGAATTAAAGTATTTAAAATCGTTTCTTTTTTTATTTTAAGAATATCTAACTTTTATTGGAAGTTGTTTACGTCGGTCCGACTAGAGGTATCGCGAGATTTTATAAATATATTATTTTGCATATTTGTAAATTGCTTGATCGTATTTATTATATTGCTCTATTTTTGCATCTAAAAATCTAAAAAAAAAAAAAGATTATTTTTGTCGTGGAAAGAAAATACGCTGTTTTTAAATATGTAAAGAATAAAACGTGATTTTTCTCTCTCTTTCAAAATATTACTTTTTTATAATTATTTTCTTTGTAATAGGCCTAATTGATTATTGAGAAAATGTAATATGTAAATTTACAAAAAATCAAACATTGTAATGTTTCACGTATGAATAATCAATGTGATTTTTTTCTCCTATAATAATACACGATTAATTAATTTACGATTAAGTAAATTTAACAGCTTGATTAAAACGAAGTTAACTTGCGAATATAAAATTCATGATTACTATTATAGTTGAGGAAAGACTGATGTGTGGGCATCAAATTAAGTAGGCC
>NW_021845985.1:0-615 GCF_003651465.1 Formica exsecta
AGGGAAAGGTTTCCGACTCATTTTCCTTAGAGCATATCCTTCGTAGAGCCAATTTGTCTCTAATCTAACCTTGATCCCCTACTTTTTCAGCATCCTGGAGACGTGCGCTGTGTTCTGCAAAAGTGCAAGAAATGGCGATATTAGAAGACGAAGAAGAGCCTGATGCAAATCAACAATCAGATGAATATGAAGAAATACTCGAGGACGAAAAAGAGCCCGATGTAAACCAACAATCGGTCGAACATGAAGAAATACTCAAGGAGGAAGACCAAGAGTCTGAAGCGACACTTTTTCCTCGTTATGAATCCATGCTTGCTCATGACTATTGCCGCTCGTTTTTTGCTAGCAAGCTTTAAGTCTCATCCTATATAAGTTTTCGTACCAGTCTCCCACTGCAACTACGTTTCTCTCGTTCTGCAGCTGACACTTCTGGTTATCTGACGATAGTTTTAGGCCTTTACCAAGCGCTGATGACAAAGAAAATAGATTATACTTTAGTTTAGGTACGTACAAGACTGGAATTAGATAGTTCCGTTTCCATTCGCTTCCATTGTACGCGTGAACATCTCCTTTTCCTATGGCGTGTATAATCTCACCGTTCCCAATTCTTACCGA
>NW_021845986.1:0-615 GCF_003651465.1 Formica exsecta
TTTTGTTGTGACACCTAGAAATCTACCTATATCAGCAAGACATTTGTTTGAGTGTTTATATCCAAATTAAAGTCTCCTATTATAATAACGTCGCCATTCAGTAGTTCATTATTACATACTCTTCCTCGAGAAAATCTATAAAACTAATATCGCTACCACTGGGCGAGTGATAAACTAATAATAATATGCCTTTGAAGTATCTGTTACTGATTTTTACCATAATTGTCCACCAATTTCTTTCGCATGTCTCTATAGCCATGATCTCAAATTTAATATTTTTATCTATATATAATAATACCCCACCCGTTCTACTAGATTCGGAATCTCCTCTCATACATACATAATCATTAATTTGTAATTCATGGTCTTCAACTAACTGAGTTACATGCGTTTCAGTAAATCCTAGTATATTTGGTCTAGATTCTCTTATCAGTACATTTTCTATTTCATCTTTATGTTGCAAAAAACCCTGGGCGTTTAGACAGACAATCCTACTATTATTTCCTTTTGATTTAACTTTTTGCTATAAATTGCTATATATTCTACTTTTATGATTTTCCATTTCTCTTTTGTAGCATGGACAATCCGTGTTAAACGCCGAGTGATCTGAGTTCA
>NW_021845987.1:0-615 GCF_003651465.1 Formica exsecta
TTTTTTCCAAAATATGCGCGTAACGAATGGCCAAGAGGGTAAAATTGCGTAGACACGTGTGTCAAATCAAGTTGCAAGTATCGTCGTGCGTTATTCGATTGCCATCGTCCACAACGATGCTTCCGTATTGGGTGTGTTAAAAGAAAAAAAGCGAATTAGCGAACTATTCGTTGGCGGCTGCTATTGTGAACAGACAATAAGCAATGAAAAAGTGCAAAACCTTCCCTGAATTCGATACGAAGGACCGAGCGATCGTTGTTTCGTTAGGAATGGCAAACGACGAATATTTGGCGAATATCAATCGACGATAATGATACATTGTTAAATAACGAAACCGATAGGTTCGCGCCGGTTTGAATCTCGATTATATAACAACGGATTTCTTTGTTAGGAAGGTATTGGACAACGCTTGTCTATGTATTATCGTTATATTATAAGTTTCGGCAGCAGCCTCTCGCGCTTATCGTAAAGTCACAGTCTATAAGGTACCTATTATATTTAACGTCGTATCGTTATATCGTAGATATCTAACAAGCTGGTGTATGGGTCCGATTTTCTCATGCCTGTGTAATAATCAAGATAAAAAAAAAAGAAGAGATTTAACGACGAGTCTCA
>NW_021845988.1:0-616 GCF_003651465.1 Formica exsecta
AAAAAAAAAAATCTCGAGGACGTATGTATGTAATTAGTGAAAAAGAAAATCTGGAAATTAAATTTATATACATCTCTCTTTCACATTTTATGAATGAAGATGCTCAAGGAATTTATAAGAGCATAAATATGTTCTTATTATACGACATTATTTTTATATTTATATTTTATTTTTATATTATTAACTGAATTGAAACTTTATATTATATTTATACTCATATTCTTTTTTCTATTTTCGTTACACAGACTGCATTTTCCGATTTGTGAGAAAGTGAAAGTCATTTTCAAAATCAGGTAAAAAAGGTGTAGCTGTAAGTAACTAAAATCGCGGATTGGAATGCAAATTGAATTTAAAAATATTTATTTCGCAAGGTCATTTTATTTAATTAAGCGTAATCAGGAGAAGGGCGCCGGCGCATAATTAGAGAAACGTCGTCGCGGAAATTAGTGCGACAGTGATATTTAATTAACGAGCAACAGACCGACCGTCTTCCCTTAGGAGGGCCAAAGGAGCCTACTGCCGAATATTGTGCGGAAAGGGACGACCCTTCCGTAACCTGCAATCTGCAACCGAATGCAACTTCAAAGGCGGCACTCAAGTATCCCTCGGGAGTTCC
>NW_021845989.1:0-616 GCF_003651465.1 Formica exsecta
ACAAATGACAAATTAATTTTTTAGAAAAAATTGCCAAAATTAGAATATTATCTTTCCAATCACTTCTGCACACATTTCTGTTTTTATAGAGAAATTATATAGCTTTTATTATCAAAACAAAAAAGAGTTTTCAAGCATCTTCGAAATTCTCAGCAAAATTGCTTTCTCTTTCCTGGCAAAATGAAATGTGTCGAAAAATAGGAAGCACCACTGGACCCTCCAAGTAGCTTGTTCGCGAAATAAAGTCGCGGTATCAGGGGTTAAGCGGACACAGATAAATAGGTAGAGAGAGATAGAGAAAGACAGAGAACTGCGGGCCGAAAGATGCGAGATTCACTCACCCTCTTTCTCCCACTCGTCGTTGCAATCGCTCTCGCAACTCTCTCTTTTTCTCTCTCTCTCTCTCTCTCTCTCTTTCGCTTTGGCTCTTACTGGTATAGTTTAGCCGAACCCGTGTGTCGGCCAATGGCGGTACGCAGCTGAGCCATTATTGGAAACTCGTTACATGCACGGTGCCACCAGCGCCGCCGTTACAAAGGCGCTGGCTCCTCTCCCGCTCCCATGCTTTGGCTAGCCGTGTTACACGAATACTCGAGGAGAGAGAGAGAGAGAGAGA
>NW_021845990.1:0-616 GCF_003651465.1 Formica exsecta
GTAAAGAGGAAAATTATTGACACAGGCGATCGAGAAAATGCACATTACTTGCCTGCATTTGCTGATAAATTAATAACAGACATGAAATATTTACCTTTATGGTCCTGCATATGCCGTGATAAATTTGGATTTGGAAGAATACCGGCAAGCAGTGCATCTGTTGAAGGAGACTTCCATATAATAAAAAATATATTTTTGAAAAATGAGCAGACACCGATGCGCGCTGATTTATTTATAACAAAACATGTTAAATTTCTCAGCGGTCGTGTAAAATTAATAAATACAATGTTTCAGGATAAAGATACAGGAACAGCAGAAACAACGCAAAAAATTATAGAAGAATTTCCGACAACAGCTGCATCAGAACAATTTCCAAAGACTGATAACATTAATATGGAAATTAATGTTGAGTGTCCTGTTTGTGCTAATGGTGACGAGCCTACTGGTGCGCATATATGTTACATATGCCACAAAAGCGTTCATGCCATTGATGCTTGTTCAACGCCAATTGGAGAAGAAGGATATGGTCAGAAACGTATTTGCAAAAGATGTGAAATATTTGGCAATGCAAATGAAATATTAGCAACAAGAGAAATAGAAGATTGGAGAGGACTTG
>NW_021845991.1:0-616 GCF_003651465.1 Formica exsecta
TTTACTACCTGGACTTCCTCCTCTTTCTTTTTTAAACTTTGTTGATTCCTCATCATAATTTCCTTGAGAGATTCCAGTTGATTCTTATTCTGTTCACATGTTTCTTTCGTGTGTACAGCAGCCTCAGGAAGGCTGTCTTCCATTGTATCCAATGGCTTCTCAGATACACTTGACATTATGCACTGTGCAAATAGAAACAACACAAACCAGTGCATTATTCGTTTTCTATGTAAAATTAACTGTAAATGCACTTTGACAATGAATAACTGTTAAAGTCAATGGCAGTGAAAGTTTTTCTAATATGGCAAAACACAGTATTACCCAGTGCTCTCATTTTTTATATCTAATTGGATAGGGTCTAGACTGGGGTAAACTAATTGCATTAGGTCTCGACGCAGGCCAGACTTTCCACATTCCTCATCATTTCTACACAAATACTCAGTACAAGCAACATCAAATACTATGCAGCTTATGTCAATTTTTTACTCTAAGAGTGTCAGCAGTAAAAGTGTCAATAGTATTAAAAAAGTAAGTGTTTACATTAATATTATTAAAAATCTTGCATCCCATTTTTTGCAACATAAACATTGTTGATTCAGATATTATATGAGCACCA
>NW_021845992.1:0-616 GCF_003651465.1 Formica exsecta
TATTGACAAGTGACTAAATGTTTAAAGAAATATGTGGCGCAAGATATTCTATTTACTGGACGATTCATTTTTATCACCAATTGACTATCGTTGCCGCAGCGTCGCGGAAGGAAGGAATCGTGGAGTTGCCAAGACGTAACACTACTGAGCGGTTTTCTCTGTTGAACGCGGCCATTGATTATATTTGTTTTTCTCACTTCACCTTGCTATGCTCACGATCACGGTCTTCTATACAGATCTGGGCACTTGCCTCTGGAAGCCGTGCCGCAAATGCGGCCAATCTTTTTCGTTTCTGCCGCGCGGGGCGTTAGTGACAAGCGGGCCCACGATAGAATGCACATGCATTTTTAATATAACATTTTTAATCACATCGGCTTATTTTACTTTCCCTAACCTCATCGAAGTAAATCGGCTCTCTCAGGAATTTGAATTTTTATCATTTGGGCCATCGCGCCCAACTTCAAATGCAGTTAAGTTTCAGTATTCCGATTTTAAAAAACAGTAGTGGTTTTGAAAGATCTTTTTATGCCCTTTAACCTTATAAAACCAGTTTTTTAAAAAAAGTCAAAACTTATTGCTTTCTCATAGAGGAAGCTTTGTTTTCGTGACAAAATTT
>NW_021845993.1:0-616 GCF_003651465.1 Formica exsecta
GAGAGAGAGAGAGAGAGAAAACAGAGTTCGTTTTAAGTGCAGAAAGTACAATTAAAATAAACAGATAGTTAAACATAAATACCACATGTAAATCTTACGATTAGTCCGATAGCAATGCGTGTAATCATCGTAATGTATTACGAGTCACAAATACAAATGTCGAAATGGAAGAAACGAGGGGGTCGAGCGTTTATCGAGAAGTGTGCTTGCATAAATATATGGATGTTTAAATGTTGGCCGTGCGAGTCTCTTGACCGATGATGACATTGAATACGAGGACGGTCATATATTATTACGTATCGCGAATGAAATCTCTCACGATCCGACAATTGAATTGCATCTAAATGCGGACTGTGATTATACAGGTCTATAATTGCGGCCGTGTGATTGTCAGATGATAGCGACATCGAATACGTGCATGTCATGTATCGTACATTGCGAGTGACATATTAGACAACTTCACGGCGTTAAATGCGCGGGTACAAATCTTTAAATAATTATTCTTAACCGATAATAGAACTGAATTCGCGATTTTTATGTATTATACGTTGAAAGGGAATCTCGCACGGTTATGATATATTCAAATGCAACGTGTTTAAATGTAATCCCTCTCCTC
>NW_021845994.1:0-617 GCF_003651465.1 Formica exsecta
CTCTCTCTCTCTCTCTCTCTCTCTCTCTCTCTCTCTCGTCATCTCTCTCGCATAGTTGTCGAAGCGTTGCCTGGGATAAGTTTGATCGTTAAGACCAAAGAATGCGACACCGTATACATCGCCTAGCGCGAAACTTTTCGAGGGCCGGCCGGAGCAAGTTTAACAATCATTGATGTTGAACTCACTTGCAATATCGGAGAACACAGGTAGGGTATATATATATAGCACAATGAAAGATAAAGAAGGAGAGAGAGAGGAGAAAGCGAAAGAGAGAAGATGAGCAAGGCAAAAAAACATAAGGAGAAACAGCAAAGGGGTTAAAGAGAATCGAGGTAAAGGGTGACAAGCGCAAGCCGGAACGAGGTACGGAAGGTGCTGGAACAATTTAATCGAACTGCAGTTACGAGTTGTGCCTCCCCCGAGTTTCTTGATAGTCTTCCATCGGTGTAGCTCGAAAGTATTGCCACACTGTAACGATTTCAAAGAAAGCGATTTCCGTAAACAGTCGTTTGTCACTTACCCTTGTTATCGTCCCTTCTTGAGATAAATTAGAAACTACTATTCCGTTCTTAACGATTGTCTAATATCAATCGTAAATATATAGCGGAGCGTCAGAG
>NW_021845995.1:0-617 GCF_003651465.1 Formica exsecta
TATAAATAAATATTTTATATTATCGTGTCGATTTTATAAATAATACTTTTTCCTCCGCAGAGAAAGGCCTCGAGGATACGCAAATACGTTGTGCATACGCACATTGCGATAATCCGTATCCTCTCGAGATATAATAGCCGATAATTTGAGGGAGGAGAGGGAAGAAAATCAAGGCTAAATCACTCACCGACAAAGTGATTCCATTCAGTGTCGAGTGCCACGTGTTGTGCCAAGCAACCCTTCATCACATTGGCGCACATGTCGCCGCACGCCAGCACGTCGTCCGATATACCGCTGCAAGACGGACAAGCTGTCATCCTGGTCAGGGCAGCTGCGCAATCCACTGATGGTTTCAGCTACAGACAACAAAGAATTGATTTTAGAATCTGCGTGCGGTTGCGGTTGCGAGGTAATAGCGTAAGAGCCGCAAGAAGCATCCGAAAAAGTTTAAAGTAGGACAGAGTGAAGAAGGGTGAATAAAGTATTTAAAGTAAATAATTTTACATATACAGGGTGTTACAGACTACCTGTCCACTTCTTTTATCTTGAAAAGGGATGGTGCTAGAAAGTTGGGACAAATGTTGGGGCAACATTTCTCGATAACGGTAAGTGATACT
>NW_021845996.1:0-618 GCF_003651465.1 Formica exsecta
AAAAAAAAAAAAACCCAAGAAATATAGTCGGTTAGTAAGCATATAACTGTAAAATAATGTCTTGCTCTTATAAGCGTATAAATATTTTTTTATTTATGTTTAATATTTTTCATGGAAATAATTACGATAATGTTTCGTCAAGGACTAGAATTCATGGAAAATAATTTATAATCTGGTTAGAGAACCTTATGAATGCAAAGGTGGTGTAAAATTTTTAAAGCCTTTTCTTGCACTCTTCTTGATTGCTACAATAAAATATGAATGTTGCTACCGCGTAGCAATTATATTAACAACCGTCTTCCTACACTTCCATTTACATAATATTTCATCACACCGCACATTTGCATTTTCGCTCCGTAGATAAATCTTTTACCACTAACAAGCCGCAATTATATTAAAGCAGACGAAGTTACGAGAGCAAAATATACTTTTGGCAACATGAAATCCACGTAAAGCACGTCTCGCTTAAATTTGTCCAACGATTCTCTCGTTGTTGCAAACTTGTCAGCCATTCGCTCGAGGCGACGAGCACTACTATACCGAAAGTTGCAGGAATAAATGTTCGTATCAATTGACGTCCGGGTGTACTTCGCGCATCTCCGTCGTGAACGAAGTACG
>NW_021845997.1:0-618 GCF_003651465.1 Formica exsecta
AAAAAAAAAAAAATCAATGTTACGCGCATGTTTCATTACATAAACATATCGCAACATATTCTAGGCAAAAGTATGAAGCTTTCAGAGGATAGGATATATTCAAGCATATGTATATATTACAATGCTGAGAAATTTAAATGTAGATACTAACTTGCTAGTTTGATTGTAGCTGTCCGCGAGACAATAGCTCCGATATTATCTATGGAAGCTAAGCATTGATAACTTCCGGTTAACTCTGCACTACCGGCGTATACGCTATTTATGTACAATGATCCGTTTGCTAGCTGTGATCTACAAAATCATAAAATGGAAACATTTCTTCAGAAACTTGAACGGGACAATGCATGGAGGGACATTAATCTCCCTCCTAGAGGTGCGTGTCACGCGTATTACCGATAACTGTCTCCGATAAATGTGATCGGCTGCCCATCGTCCGTGCGCCAATGTATATTCGGTGTTCCAAAGGCGCTCCTCGCCACGCAGTCCAGCCTCGCGGGACCACCCTGTTCCACCACCACATCCTGCGGCTCGATAGTGAAGTCCAAACCTCCTGCGCTGACTGCAAACAGTGAAACAGAGAAAGGAGAAAAAATAATGACGAAAGAAACAATAGTCTCT
>NW_021845998.1:0-618 GCF_003651465.1 Formica exsecta
AAAAAACACCCTCTAATCCCAAGTTGTGGTGCGCGGCGAAGGGATGCATGGCCGGGGAGTAGTCCGGTCTTTAGCGGCCACCTCAGGACACCTGGCGACCTCCTGAGAAAAGAGCCTTCTTCCCGGAAAGGGCGTCACCCGGGAAGTGACATTTGTTCGTCCCTGCTCGTGGGAATATTATGGATCCTAAAAATTTAAAAACTGGGGAAAAGGGGGGTTTAAGAGAGGAAGGAGATAAGGAGTTTTTAGCTCCGATGGAGGCGGAGGTGGATGTTTCGTCTGGCTGTGATCGTGAGAGGAGTGACAGTGTGTCTTCCAGGAAAAGTGATGTGAGTGTGGGTACAAAGAGAAAGCGTATGGGTGATGTTGAGTTTGTGGAAGTGAATGAAATTGCGTGTATGAGGAGGATTGGTTTGAGGTTGCGTAGGTTTTTGTTGACGGAAGCAAATAAGGTGTCCAAAAGTGCGAGTGAATTTATTCTGAATTGTGTGGGTGAGTATGAGGAGCAAATGATGCGTATGGTGAGCAAGAATGAGAGATTGCAGGGTAGACTAGATGAGTGCGTGGATAGAGTGGGTCGGGATGTGATCCTTGGTGTGAGTGGTACTAGTGCTAGTG
>NW_021845999.1:0-618 GCF_003651465.1 Formica exsecta
ATTTTTAAATAAAGAATCTATTTGCACATCTTTGGCAGAATCAGAAACAATATGTGAGTCACTTTGTAACATTGATCAACAAACGCACTACAACACAAATGATGAATTGACTGAAAAGAATTTAAATAAAAATCATATAAATAATAAAGTTATTGATACTGAAAATGAAGTCTCGTCAATGCATATAAATAAAGAAAAGCTAATATCAATGGAAACTGTATTAGATAAAGAAAATCTAAACATGATTAAAGATGATTCTCCTATTATTCATGCAGAAGATAAATTTAAATATATTCTATACATTAGATTGGTATATAAAATTTAATGATTTTTTTTTTAGATCAAATTAAGAAGAACGCGTTAAAAAATAATAAAATAAGAAAAAATGTTACATCAAATGTATATCATTTGACTGATTGCAGTAATAATATAAAAAATGATGTTTCTTTAAGTAAAACTTATAAAATAGATGAACAGTCAAAACAGATATATAAAGCTGAAAGAGCACTCTGTCATATTCAGAGAAGTGACATGAGTGAAGAATCAAAAAAACAATCATGCAATTTTCAACAATCAGATAAAAATTGTTTCCAACAATTAACTGATATCACAAATCAA
>NW_021846000.1:0-618 GCF_003651465.1 Formica exsecta
TTATCTTATCTTAATACTTTTATATGGAGAGTGACAAGTGGAATAAATTTGTGTAATAAAAAATAAGGGTTGTTATTTAAAAAACCAAAGTTGACCTTTATCTAATTTTGGTGATGCAACCCAAGGTAAAACTGTTAACATCACTAAATACATTGCTTTGTACCTTACAACTTTTCTCTTTGTCTACAATGCATTACAGAGAAGATTTTTTGCTCTATCACTTAAAATAGACCCTGTATAGTTTCTAGATTGCGGATTTTATGCAAATGCATATTTTTACTGAGGTTGAATAGGGAAAACTGGAATGTTGATAAAATATTTTTAGCATATACAAAGCAGATGCGTGTTATTTTTACTATATTGCTGGTATAATAATTACTCGAAATACAAAAATATATATGGATTCTATGTAAAATGCGTTTTCGCATAAAAACGTTTTTGATATGAACAAAATATCATTTGAGGCTAATAGTATATGAGACCAAAATTAATTACTCAGTTGCACCACAATTAATAATACTGTTTATACTTATTTCTGATATTCCAGGAAAAAAGTTATATATAATTATATATGATACAATCATTTGTGAATTTATAGTCTCAATATGATCATATATA
>NW_021846001.1:0-618 GCF_003651465.1 Formica exsecta
TATATATTTTAATAAAATATAAAATCGTTCAAAAAATTTCTTAGATTTTTAAATATCTAGTTAATTCTTTATATATCTATAAAATTATTACTTTTTATAGTTCTAGAAGAGCAAGAGATAAGCAGAAATATAGTGAAATTTCACTATACTTGTTGAAATCATCGATCATAGATATGATCAATCATAATAAAGCGCGATATAATGTGATTCGGCAGGTACGATCAATTGTGTTGCCTTGGATCAAACACACCGTGGTCCACCTTTGACCAAACATCGTTAGCTGTATTGCGTCGGCAAGTGTGCGGACGTTATAGTAAGGAACATGGTATAACACAACGAACGGATCTTATAGTGTAGCGACATAATCTCACGACAGATCGGGACTCCGTGACCCAGTATTCACGATACCCGGCGTATACGCCGTAATCTTTGGTAATCACCCCTCAACCCACTTCGTACGTCCCTTGTTCTTTCCGCCTGTAATAACGTCCACTTGGGAAAATTACCGCGCATATTCGTCTACGACGGATATAGAAAGCTCACGGTGGGTTTCGTTCCGTGTCTCGTTTGCAAGAGGATAATAACGCTCCACCTTGACGCCGCCAATCTCGAACCGTA
>NW_021846002.1:0-618 GCF_003651465.1 Formica exsecta
ATATTGCTACATTTTATATGTATTGTATTATATCTTACTTTTGTAAGATGTATACCGCATACAATAATCATGTCTCTTTCATTATATTATTATCACATAACTGTATTGTATATCGTATGTAATTTGCTGTTGCATTAAGGATTGCTGTACGTGTACAGGATACTTGATGCAATTCTAGATTACATATAGAGCGATGTGACGGAGTTCTTCTTTTTAGAATCATGGAGCGTATCATAGGTCCAACGTAATTTCAATGCCTGTTTTTTACAAATGTATTTTCATAAGGAAAGGATGTCTTTTTTATACTCTTGTATCATTTAAAAGAAATTATTATACATATCTTTAGAACTGCCCATACATATCATGAAAATCATGTGAATTCTGCGAAATAATGAATGAGAACATAAATATATGCACGCACATACAAGAGAAAGAGAGTATATAAGTATTTTATAAGAAAACTATATATTTTTTTAACTGTATTCTCTCATAATATACTGTGTCACAAGTAAGATAACTAATTGCACAATGCAAATAAAAGTACAATTTTTATAAAGAGAAATTCAGAAGTATAGAATGAAGATCTGCAATTGATCCGTTTGTAAAAACAAAAAAAAA
>NW_021846003.1:0-618 GCF_003651465.1 Formica exsecta
TCAACAAAAAAATAAACATTGCGAGAGAAAGAGAGAGAGAGAATACATTAAATAGATATAAATATTTACCAATCAATGTACGCAGTAACCGCAATTACTCTGTTCGAACCAATCGAGAAAAATCGCAGCTAATTACGATCATGGGCTCTAATTACGATCACGGGCTCTAATTATTGTCACGGTACAGCAATCACTCCACACGGCACTCTTGATTATTATACGCACGATTCACTTTGAAACGCTCCAACAACGCGAAACGCAATGTCGTCCGCCTCTACGTTCGACCCTGCCAATTTTCGTTACGCGACGTGTTTCAAATGAATATAATGTGAAAGATTCGAGTCACGCCAATTAGAGTCCCTAGAATATATCTTCTAGGGACTCTGACACCAACTCAATGATCAATGTGCACGCGAAAATGTTACACTCCGAATATAAGCGCACGCGACGAGATGATAATACGTGAGTCAAGCGAGAAGCCGTCTCGTGACGCGTCGATCATATATATGTACATACACAATGACGCGTTAAGCATCGTAATATTGAATGTAAATTGCTTGAACGATCATAATCTTATAAGGATTAATTATACAATTGCGAAATAAATATCATTAATTA
>NW_021846004.1:0-618 GCF_003651465.1 Formica exsecta
CCCTCTCTCTCCCTTCACCAACTCTCCGGAGGTCAATTCGTGTACCTTCTTGTTTTCCATCTTTCCTCTTTGGCGGCAAGAACTCGCGACTTTAACCACAACAAAGTGGGCATGGCGAACTTAAGGACCGTGACCAATACGATTTAGGGGCGCTCATTTTTCTCGGTCGCCGTTATAACATTACCGACTCTGCCACGCATTACCTTGAAATCGAGATGACTTTATAGTAGTGGATGTATTGGATTAGTAGTAGTGAAAGTACGTTAATTAAGCTTTAATTAGAGTCGTGAGCGTGCGAGGTGTATCTTCCGGCGTGTCTCTCGAGATCGTGTCGTACCCGATGTATTCGATGTATCTTTTATCGATCGCAAGCGCGCCGTAGAACGTGAAATACCCTTTGTTTCGTGAAGATTACACAAATTACCGTACAGTGTCGCAGATCACATCGGCTAGCGCGAGGAATTACTTTAAAATTCTATACATTAATTTCGAAATTAATTATATAATAAAAGAGGAAATATTTTTTTTCTGATTTATTTTTCTTCCTTATTAACGAACTTCTGGAATTATCGAAAAAATGATGTTACGAAATGTTGAAAATGGTAGAATTAGTATTTG
>NW_021846005.1:0-618 GCF_003651465.1 Formica exsecta
AACTAATAAAGTTGAATATTTTGACAGATCTTGACAGATACAAGGATTAGATACAAGAACACGCAAAATTATCTCGAATCTTATTCTTGAAAACGTGATATCTGGAAAAAAAGTCCGTGTTCGAGAAATTAAATTGCACGATCTCTCTTTTCATTTAGATCCTCTTTAATCCGTATTATTAAATCACGATCCTTGGTAAGATTCATCACGCTCGTAGAAATTTAGACAAAAGTCGCGATCGTGAATTAGTGGGCGTGTTAGCGCAACGGGGGGAGGGGGGGGGGCGCATTATTATATATCTCGTCCTCGAAAAATTTAATAAAAAATGATATCAAATGAGAGGCGAGAGTTACGTACAAAGAAGCCACTGAACCGGATTTCTGTTCCACGCCGAAGCATTACCCCGGCGGGGTTCACGTTAACTACGGGGGTCCGCATTAACACCATCTTCACCGCTCACGATTATGATATTGAAGATCTTTCTGCTCGGAGGCTGCTTGTGTATATCGGGTGTTCCCGATATTGCGCACTTTCTAGGAGTCACGAAAGATTACAAGGAGATGTATTCCTTTCTAATAAAAATTCAGCGAGAAATAAAAAAAAAAAAAAAATATTAAA
>NW_021846006.1:0-619 GCF_003651465.1 Formica exsecta
ATAATATAAAAGAAATAAAATTTAATCAATTTTTGGATAATAACATTGTCACATATCAAGAATTTTTGATCTAGGAAATAATAGTCCCAGTTTTCTCTTCAAGAATATGAATTATTTTGTCGTGATTCTTATTTGGTAAAAATTTTCTTGCATAAACATCTCCTGTCAAGTCATCGTCAAGTCATTGCTATAATCTTTCTTTTTAGTCATCATTACGAATGATATTTTATTCAATCGCGAGATATCGGTGACGTCGGTAAATTATAGTTACTACTTATAGCTTTGGTTCGTTCAATGTTTATCTATCTTATGCCATGTGTTTTAAGACGCGTTAGAAATCGTCGGATGCCGCAGGACGGATTCGGGACACATACATAAATTGTTATAAAATTAACGGAAAATAGTATTATAAAGAACTGAATCTTAATTTAAAAATAATTATTATATATTTACATTGGATAGATATATATAAAAAAAATTGCAATAATTTTTAAATTGATAATTTTCTTAAGAATATAAAATTTTCGTTAAAGAAAAATTATCTTCAAATTTTATAAAGGACAATATAATTTTTCGATTAATTCTATTAATTAAATTTAATTAATTAATTATTATTTAA
>NW_021846007.1:0-619 GCF_003651465.1 Formica exsecta
ATATACATACAATCATAAATAGCACCCCGAGTGTGCAAATTAATTTCAAATATATTCACTATGGCACGGATATGAAAAGTCGGACGATCCTTCATGAGGGATTGAAGTGAATGGATCGTCGAGTATGATGGATGCCGCGAGATGTTATACCTCTTCTTGCCTTCTTAATCATCAGACTAATATTTTCGGAAATTTCTTTCTGTATATAAGTCGATTAAAACGTGACTACGAAGAAGTTTATATAAATGAAAATTTTACGGGGGGAAATGAAAAAAATTCAAAATTTTTCGATGCAATATCTACAAGTATAAATTTAACGTTTATACCTCTTTGTGCGATATTTCTCATCGATTAGAAAAGTTAGCTCAACACCGGACGTATTCGGTGTACCTAATATCTTTCTTCTCTAGCTACGCGATCGGGGGTTTTCGCGCTGTTTCTCCGCGATTATTTCACCTTCTTGATGGAATTGGGATGTGTCCACTTTACCAAGATGGTGACAGTGCAATCGGAGAAATAGAGGAAAGGAAGAAACGTTTCGCGCGATACGTGGAACTATAGGGATCGTCAAGAGAGATGTGCACTTCATTTTAGATCCGTAACGTGGATCCGGATTCCT
>NW_021846008.1:0-619 GCF_003651465.1 Formica exsecta
CGTTATTCATTGTCGATATACGTATTAATAAATGGATGTTAATTTCCACACGTCTGATATTATTATTCAATTCACGTCAGTGAGACATATGGCTCCGAGAAAGTTTGTTCTATCATTTCATCATAATATGTGAAAATGTGACCTGAATTGTCAATATTTATTGACAACGCGCGGAATATTTTGCCGGTTACGAAGTTGTCTCTTCATTACTCTCGGTATTAACGATTCTTTAATATTTATCAACATCGATAAATTATCGGGCGATTAGAAAAATAAATATCGAGTAAATATACTTTTTACATCTTTCGAAAAAATCGAATGTTTTCATATTCCGTAAGTGCGGGTTATGGACGCAGGTGCGTGCAAGTTCTTGGATGCATATGGGTGATGGACGATGAATGAGGTGATATGGCTTACGATGACAAATGTGTCGCGACGCATCTAATTAAGAAAAAAAACGAACAGCGTGATGGTAATGTGCCTTGATAATAGCGTTTCCTGTGTGTGTCACGTTAATATTAAAATTAAAGTGTTACTTGGTATTGAAGTATATCAGTTATCTTAGCACGATTCTCCGAAGAGTCATTAATAAAGTTGAAATGTATTAAATATAGTGGAC
>NW_021846009.1:0-619 GCF_003651465.1 Formica exsecta
TAAATATAAATAATATGTAAATATTTATATGCATTTAATATGTATATTTTTTCACATATACATTTTGTTCGCTATAATTTCACGCAATGTTATTCCAAGATGAAGAAAGACGCATATTATCTTAGATTATTAATTTCTCTTTTACTTTTACAAGAGAGAAAAACTTAAACAATGTTATTCTTCAGAAAGAAGATCTTGCGCGTACTCCGAGGCGTAAAGAAATTAATTGACTACGTTTTAGTTACACTTTCTAACGCTACTTTTATACGTATTTCGACAAGTTTGTTTTTGCAGGTACGCTTTCTGCTTGTAAGATACGGATTAATCCATCGCGTAATCTCACCATTGATTATTTGGCTATCTGACTGAAATTTTCTAACTTGAAATCTCATGCATTGAACAAAGAACAATTTTTTATAGCCTGCTGTAGAGGCGATCTCAACCGCCTGTAATTTCGCGCATATATTTGTCGCACGTAGAAGCAAACAAAGGTGGCTGGTCGAGCTAACGGAGTCGTTAACTCGCGAGAGAAAGAAGAATATGTCACCTGTTAATCGATGTCACTGCACGATAATCCGCATCCGGATTAACAGACACACGTATGTTCTTTTCCTCGCAT
>NW_021846010.1:0-619 GCF_003651465.1 Formica exsecta
TCACCGGGCTTAGCCTCGGTGCCGCCGACAATCAGGCGATTTGCATCCCGACAGACATTATCCACCTTGATCACGTCGGGTGATGTGCCGACCAGCGACATTATCTCAGTCGTGCCTACGAGTTCTCTCACGTATTCTTCGCATTCTGAAATTTGTTTTATATATAGACATTATTACAATTTACCAAATATATAAAAGTTTTTGAAGTGTTCCAGGTCCTTCACTGGATTCTTAAATGATCGGTCTCATTGTTACATTTTCAAATTTTTGTGTAATCATATTTTACTTACTAAGCTCTGATTTTGTCTTTGTTGGGCCAATCTTGATATCCGATAATGATGGTGTGCCTAAGGATGGAGGTTCAACTTTAATAGAAGGATTATGCGTATGAGATGTTATAAAAGGGTTATTAGCAGGTGCTGGTGTATACGATGTTGATGGTGTATTAATTACTGGTGCAGATGGCAGTGGCCTATAAGGTGTTTGTGTAACTGATTCTGGTGCAACAGAAGATTCTGTATCAACTCTTATATCGGTCCCAATGTTCAAGAAGGGATTGTTACTGTTAATCCAAGTTGCACTGCTGGAAAAATTATTTTCTTGTGGCAGAAATATATTT
>NW_021846011.1:0-619 GCF_003651465.1 Formica exsecta
AAACTCTGCGTGTTGATCACAATTAATAACCAGCATAAGAGAGTTGTATATCCTAATCACCGTTTCAAAAGTCCCGTTAATAACATTTCAACACGAAGTCTCATTCCCGCTACTCGTGTATCGCGAGATCGGTACCTTTTCACGTAGCTACGCAAAAATTTTTCTACGCGGTGTACGAGAGAAGCGTGATTCATTGCGCGGAGATGCGAGTACCTCCCCTTGAGATTGCGTTCGCGCAGATGACGAGGCGAAGCGTGCTCGTCGGTGTTGGCGCTAAGAATTTTCTCATACGCCTGCAAATCACTGAAAGTAATTACAATGTTCCGCGACGCGACGCGTCAACCTGTCTATTTTACAGCGTTTTTCCCGCGAGCGATTGCATCTAAACGCGTATTCACGGAGACGTTGACGCAACTTTTTTTTTCTTCTTTTGCGCGTTGATCCGACTTACGTATATGAGAAAAGATATGTCTACGTAGCAATAGTGTATGTCGCGGCATTTATCGAGCGGAATTTATCGCCGAGTAACAGCACATTAATCGGTATCTTAGCACACTGAATGTCATGACGGTTATCATGACCGGTACGATATAACCGGAATACGATCTGTTCCATCCAC
>NW_021846012.1:0-620 GCF_003651465.1 Formica exsecta
ATAACGTCAAGTCGAAACGTCGGTTGCTACACGGTCGGAGTTTCTCTTTAACCCTACAAGTCAAAGCACAATCCGACATTGACAGTGAGATAAGGGTTAAAAGACAACGAGGAAGGGGCATCGCGCGAACAATAGTTGAGAATTGAGCCGGGAGCTCATCTCGTCAAATCGCTCGGGGATAGACATTCTTTGTAGTCCCCGTACATTTTGCTAATTAAATCAGGAGATGCTTTCTCTCTTACTCTTTTTTCTTTTCCTTCAAGTCGGTGGGTATATATCCAACTTTTCTTTTGCGTCGTCAGTAGCATGGTCGGGTACTCGTGCACGCGTTGACACGCAGTTGTAAGTCAAAGCGGATGTTTCTGACATCGTCAGAGCAACGAGAGCTTGCGACGTAAATAGATACGCAAGAGAAAACTATTATCCATAAAAAGCTTGAATCTATTTCAAAATGTGCTTTTGACGCTTGCTGATTGCAAGGAAAATTCTGCGTCGAGGAAATATTTTACTCATCTCTCAGCTAAATTTTAACAATTTAAATATTTAAACAAAACAAATTTTTCTTTCTTGAGATATATTAAAGTTTCTTAAATTATATTCTCAAAATGTTTTCTTTAAAG
>NW_021846013.1:0-620 GCF_003651465.1 Formica exsecta
ATATATATACACACGGCCCGTCATCCTCCTTCATGTGATATCCTACGGCTTTCATCCTTCGCGAATCGATATTGCGCGTAGCACCATGTCTACTTTAAAACCACTCTCGACGCTTTCTCTTTCTCGCTCGCTCGATGAAACCTCGGAATCGGAGATTCTCCGACAATGGTGGGAGGGTAATGTTGCTTTGATATATCGCTTGCTTTTATACCGCGCGATAGACACATAGATTTTTTTTCTAAAAGTTGATTTTCCCTTTTCACTTTACCTGTATCGCCGATCTTGCGAAACGTATAAATGCATATTTAATTAATATGCGAAGTTAATTTCTCTTGTTAAGAAATATGTAAATAATAATTTTTTGCGATTGGCAGCAAGATGAAAAATGTGAGTTTTGATTTTGAAACAAAAAGATACAAGTTATACGGTGGCTTATAAGCCTTTTCACGGACTCTTTTGAAAAATGATGAAATTACCTGAGTTATCCCGATCGGGTAGGAAGCCATCGCACGTGCAGAGCACGCGCCTCTGCTCAAGTTACGGAATAAATGATGTAAGCGTAAGTTTTCAAGACCTTCAGCAAGCCAGATGCGTAAAGTTTTCTTTTTTTGAAGGATTCG
>NW_021846014.1:0-621 GCF_003651465.1 Formica exsecta
AAAAAAAAAAAAAAATACTCGTGTCTCATCGCGGGAACAAATTTAAAAGCACTATGTACACGGGATTGTGCGTGTCTGAAAAAAGCGGGGTAGTTCTTTTTTCACTGCGTCACCGGTTTTATCTTTTGCAGTGCAAACATTTTTTTCAGTGATTTGTATTTGCTTATTTTCTCCTTTTAGTATCCGAATTATTTTAATTAACATAAATTATATGCGTTATTATATATAAAAGGAAATAAATAATGCTACTTGTTATCGGAAGATACCGAATTGATAGTAATTTTTGAATGGATTTTTAATAATTTTATATATCTAAAAAAAAAATAAAAAGATTACGAATAAAACACATATACCTAAATTTATTGAAAGAATATAAAAATTCTTATAAATTACTGTTTTGAGATATTTTTGCATATTATGCACTAAAAATAAATATCTTTTTTCAATTAAATAAATACATTTTTTTTTTCAATCAAATAAATACATTTTAATATCAAAAAATATTTATTTGAAGATAAAAAATTCTTTATTAAAATAAAGAAAACAAGCAGTCAAAAATTAAAAAATATTTTTTTAAAGGAAGTAATTTAATATAATAAAGATAAAAAAACAAATTTTTTT
>NW_021846015.1:0-621 GCF_003651465.1 Formica exsecta
AAAATCTTGTTTTATATAGTGGCTATCTTTTTTCGCTCCTTCTTCTCTCTGTTCTCGTAGTATGTTAAAGAACTCTTTATGAAATTTTCAATTCTTTGATCAATTTCGCGACTAAGCGTACAATTAAATGCAGCTTTTTTATATCTCTATATGAAAATATTTTCCTTTAAAGAGTGCATATAATGAATGCTAATCGTGTAATGTTGAAGATGCAATTTGTGCAGATTTATAGATTCAGCATTTTTTATCAACAGCGCAGAATCGACGAGAAGAACATAGGATATATGCGATAACGCGACACATACAATCGCCCGTAATCTGAATTTTGATATAACGCGCTTTGTATTAGAATTAGATTGTAATCCAGTCTTTGTGCGAGCGCGAAATGACTCGTTTACGAGAACAGCGGCGGTTGAATTTCTACCGCAAACGCTATTTGTATCGTCCTAACGCAATTAAATATAACTTTGTGAACAAAATAGCGCGATGGCGAAAATCAGCTTATCCTCGCCCAATCGCGTTGGTATTCGTTAACAAACCTCGTTGCATCGTGTCAAGAGAAATTATCCGATCTAATTTTCGTCGAAATATAATATTCCAATGTATCTTCACTTTTTGCGT
>NW_021846016.1:0-621 GCF_003651465.1 Formica exsecta
CGGCAATGTTTGAAGTCGCGAGCTTTTTAACGGAGATCCGTATAATTTGTATTTCAGTACGTATTCAATTCGAGGGATCCGATCGTGGTCGGCGTGATGGTCGAGGCTGGAATCGTCAAGGAAGGAACGCCACTCTGCGTCCCGAGCAAAGACGTGAGTTGACTTTATTCATTCTTTCTTTTCTCTCTATCTATCCAAGTTTAATCGCGAATCGCAATGTGCGCCTCTTCGTATCGTTTGCATCATTAGAATATGAATATCGTCGAATAATTTTCACATGTCGCGCGTGAAAATCGATAACATTATTATACTTTGACGAGTCGACATTTGTATATATAAGAGTGATATGTTTTTGGTATCTATGCGGGTATTTTATTATTACTGGCATAGTATTTGGAACCAAATATTTTCCAATGACAAGAAATTATTCTAAAGAGATTTATTTAAGAGAATAAAACTGCAAATATTTTTACGTTATTTCTATTATTCTCTACGAAAATAGAATACAAACGTCGGCAAAATATCTTTGCGTGCAAAACCGGTGCGATTTGTATACAAAATATCATGTCTCGGATATATAATCGCGGTGGCCGGAGAGATAAATGAAATTTACGTCGAAGG
>NW_021846017.1:0-621 GCF_003651465.1 Formica exsecta
AAAAGTTTAAAAATTTTCTTTTGGAATATAGCGGGAATAACAAACAAATGCAAAAATATATAATCTCACTCTTACAACATATGTAAAGGTCATGGTCATCGGCGAGATGTACGCTAATGTAAATAATTACCACATTTATTATACTTTTTCTCTTAAAAATTTTTATTTTAACTTGAAAGAAAGCTTTCCACAAAGTTTCATCGAAATTGGAGATAGGCCCTTTTTGAAACTTGATCCAACTGGGCAATTACAACTTTTTGTTCGTCACTAAAATAAAACTCGTGACAATTTGGAGCCAAAACACCACAAAAAGCTCAAAGGAACGTGCAAAAATCATCTACGAAATTCGAGAAAATCACGCGAGAGAGCGAAAACATAAGGTGATATGCCTGAAGACAAACTGACCAAAAAAAAAACGAAAAAAAAGCTTGGAAAGAACTAAATAAAAGCAGCGAAAGAAATAACTACATATGCAGATGTATCCGACGAAAAAAGTGCAACGCAAATGATTTTAAGAAAATAATATAATACGGAGCTCTTTTTATATATTACAGAGTCTAATCGCCTGGAGCGAATGCATAAAGGAGGAACCTGACAGCCGTGCACTATTTCTAATAAAGA
>NW_021846018.1:0-621 GCF_003651465.1 Formica exsecta
TTTTTTTTCTGTGATGGTTGAATTGCACGCACTTTGCACGCGGTAATGTCAAAAGTCATCATTGCTGGTATTCAAGGTTAGCCGCGTGAATGTCAACCGATTCACAAGAGCCAAGAGAGTTTTCAAGTATACGACGGCCTCGATTCAACCCTTTCTCCCGCGTGGGTGGTCCGTTCGTGGTTATCGAATCGTCGCGTTTCGATTCTCCCTTTCTCTCTTTTGGAAGCATGATCAACGCGCTCGCGCTCAGTAAATATCATTCCGCTCGAAAAAAGGGCGACGATGACGGCCTTTAGCTTTTCGTCGACGCGGTCTTCTACTAATCTACGAAACTGTATTCTGTGTGGATTACATATGTATATCATATATCTTGCATAAATTCAACGCTCCGATCGATTATGTTAATTTTTACGATCCCTAACGAATCTACGTAAATTAGTTAGACCTGTGTCTTCCTGAAATCTTAACGCGATAAATATATCTCGATATCTTGCTTTCCTCGGCACGATAGGCTGACTTTAATGTAATAACGGGGATTAAATAACATCGACACGATATCGTACAGTAATATTACTTATATAGCGTTACGATACGATTCAATTTTTGTGTGAACATATGTGT
>NW_021846019.1:0-621 GCF_003651465.1 Formica exsecta
GGTAAAAGCTGACATCGCTCTGATAAACAACGCTTGTCTACGACCGTCAGGATGATAAGAGTAAAGCCCCGGGAATTAGCCCAAGTATCGCAACATAGTATCTAGGTCAGCGGAAAGTTTTTATTTCGCTCTCTGGCAACTCGTTAAGGATTTACATTCACTGGGACTAACTACATATAATCTAGTTCTGTGCATCGCAAGTTTCGTGTAAGCTCCGACAAACGATTAAGTGCCCGAACGAAGCTGTTCTATTAGTGATGTACTACAGCGATGGAATATTTAGAGTGCAATATCAAAGATCAAAGTAATTGTTTCTACAGAATATCCATCGCTACAGAATATTCATCGTGAGCTAATCTTGTTGTAAGCAGTAAAGTATTACGTTAGGTCAGTTCATTCCTTTGCTGCGAAACACAGAGAGAAGAATAGCTCTATACTATATCAATAAAAAAATGATAAACTGATTACACGAAAATGATGTGATTCTGATTTAGAGATCTGTAATCATTGTTTAAAGACTATAAAACATTATAGCTACTAAATCTGTATGCGATGAGATCCTTGCGCAAATCTTTCAGATTAATAATGTATATTTACTCCGAGATTGAACAAATAAATTTA
>NW_021846020.1:0-621 GCF_003651465.1 Formica exsecta
AATATTTAAAAATTAATATAAGAAGTATTATTAGAAATATGTATTACATACATCATATATTTTAAATTATAAAACTATCTTATAAATTATTCTAAATATATTTATATATTTCGTACATTGCTAACAGAGAGATTGTATGCCACAATATTTTCTATTATTTTTATATTCTAAAAGAATATAATCTCTCTTTGAGGACACATATAGAATCAGAATATTTTATACCTTATCTTTAAAGAGAATAACCTTTAACCTGAATTTCTTATACACAAAAAGTGAATTTAATCGATTGCGCTGTAATGTTAATGGAATTTTAATTCGAACTTTGATATGTGAATATTCTACATCATTCTCTTCCAATCGCGTTTCACCGAAGCGACGTAACAACATATAATTGCATTTGATTGTCCCTTTTATTACGTCCAACGAAATTCCGCGAAATGGACAATTGAGTCCATTTCAAGTTAAATGTCTCATCAATAAATAATGAGTCGAGCGGACGATATTCGTTTTGCTGCACATTCTGCGACGTCTCATTCTCTTTCGTTAATCGATCTGCCGTCTCGTACTTATTCGTCGATCAATAATGCACAACCGTAAAGGAGTTTCGTCCCCCTGTCGTTC
>NW_021846021.1:0-622 GCF_003651465.1 Formica exsecta
CCGATATTCGCCCAGTCTTGTTTCTATTAACGATTATTAAAATCAACGCGATACTTATTATTAGCATAGTTTGACAAATGTACGATTTCAAGCGCGTAAAATAGGTATATATATTTACGATGCGTAAGTCGTCCGCTGTGCAATAAAGATAATCCAATGCAGGATATAAAACATTATATATTTTTTTAGTTTATAAACGCAGAATATAAAACATTATGTATTTTCTGCTGTATAAACGAGGTATATGTATTGAAAAGTGTTGGAAAAAAATTGCGGTGAACAATGTACACGCATGTCGTGCATGTGAAACTAGCTGTATGGTTCCGCCATATATTCAGAATGAATGCTACATAATGTACGAGCTGCTGCTCTGCAGAATCTAACGCAACATTATTTGACGCAAAACGTTCTATGATAAAACGCATGTGTATCCGCACGCGTCGCAAAAAAAAAAAAAAATCAGACGCAAAAGAATCTGTCATAGTTGACAGCATTCTAATTAGACAGATGTGACATACAGCTGCGCGTGATGTTATAACAAAAAAAAAATAGTGATATTTGATATATTACGAGGAAGAACGCTTGTAACTAAATCTCTTTTTTCATTAAAAAAAAAAAAAAA
>NW_021846022.1:0-622 GCF_003651465.1 Formica exsecta
AGAAAGAGGAAGAAAGATTAGCGCTTGGAGCGCAGAAATTCGAGTGCAAGTTTCGCGGCGTCGACCGGCGATCGCTTGAGGTGAAAACGTGTCTAACGGTTCGTCGCGGGACTGCAAACGGACGATAAGTCGATCTGGTTCGACATCGTCGTCCACGAGACACTCGGTTCCGGTATCGCACGCTATTTGCAATCGTCGCTGATCGGCGTACCTTGCAAACTCGTGGCGTGCGTTTTGCGAATTCTGGTGGTATGTACGCACGTATGCGCGTACACACCGTTTGAAAAGCGAGACAGAAAGAGAGAGTGAGAGACAGAGATACAGAAAGAGGGAGCGGACAGAGCGCACGACACGCACGTATACACGGGAAAGGCAAACAGCAACGACGGACACGTTTATTGCGTACTGCACACTTCGTATACGTACGTACACTGTACACTTGCGCGACTGTAACTACACTTTACACATCGATAGCGTCGCCGCGCGAATGCTATTGCACGCGCGAGCTCGGACGGAATACGAGAGAGAGAGAGAGAGATGGAGAGAAAAAACTGGGTAGAGAGAAAGAAAGAGACGTCTAATCCGAATGAGACGCAGAGAGGAGGCGCCCGTTTTTTTTTTT
>NW_021846023.1:0-622 GCF_003651465.1 Formica exsecta
CACTGCGTGGTATCGTTAATTCCGGATTTGCATTCGTATTACTCGACAATAATTTCAAACTCACTCAACCTAATTTGTGTTATAATGCTTTAAATGGCATTCCTATTAATATTATTGGCTCAGTAAATGTTTCTATTAAATTAGAATTACTGCCGAATTTTATTGCTAATATTTCGTTTTTGGTGTTAAAAAATGGTTCTTTTTCATCTCAGTTAATTCTTGGTCGAGATTTTCTTACGAATCATAGAATTTCGGTTACAATTAATCCTGATAAAAACTTGAATGAAAGAATAAAACTATTTTCTGAAATTGCTTCAACAGATATAGTTGAAATTTCTTCTAATAAAATAGACAATTTAATTGTCGAAATTAACACTGATTTTGATAAAGATGTAGAAAGTCAATTATTTTCAGTAATCAAAGAAGTTGGAAATGCTAATATTCCTCTCGTTGAAAATGATTATTCGGTTAAAGTCAATTTAAAGGATGAGTCGATTTTTGCTTATTATATCAAAAAACCAATTTGACCATCGTTTTTTTCGCCTATGCATATTAACATTTTATGATGCCGAATTTTGCGTTTTTCTCAATTCTTACGAGATTTCTTATAACGCTCCACAGC
>NW_021846024.1:0-622 GCF_003651465.1 Formica exsecta
CTTTTTTCTATCTTTTATATTTATATGAAGGATCTTCTTGTTCATGTTAATCTATAATATTTAATGAAAGATAACTTTTTGTGTTATAAATATATAAATCTTTGCGCATACTTTCCAACTTCTTTGTGAAAATTCGATATCTAATACGATATAGAGAAAGTCGTTTTCTGTTTCCCCAACGAAATAACTTTGGCTGTGATGAGAATTTATTGTCTTTTTGGTAATGGGAGAGATATCTCAAAGTCTTATTAAAACTTTGATTACACTCATACTCTAGTGAATAATATTTATCCTATTTGACGCAAACCTGTTTTGTCATATTACGAATATGAATAAATTAGCACATGGCAGTGAAAAATTATAGACTATACACTTTATCATTAACACATTTTCGTTTTATATCAGTCATCGCATTAGCTGTTCGTAATTATTACCAAAAATAAGACAAAACTGATTACAAGAAACATGAGAAAAAACGGGAAAAACATGAGAATTTTTTATTTTTATATTAACTGATAGTTTGAGAGTGATTTTCTAAATGCATAAATTTTTCTCGCATTTTTAAAATAACAATTTATTATTTGCGAATTAAATGTTTCAATCTTTTTATATAAATAAAACA
>NW_021846025.1:0-622 GCF_003651465.1 Formica exsecta
CGTTGGAGAGAAAGGTTTACTCGCACAGATGCAAGTTAGACAAAACCACTTTATCCGACGTGAGTATTAAAAGCATCACTGTCCTAAATGATCGTCCATTTTTATCTTGATGGAAAAGCTTCTCGTTCGCTTTACGCACGGAAGCAGGTCGCTCCACTTTTTTGACCTCGTCACCGTTCCGGCGAATCGTTGCCCGAACGCGCGGAAACGGCCACAATCAAGATGTACCGATATTTTCGTTTTGGTCCTTAAGGCTTTTCACTTGGTCTTAGAACCTGTCTCTCGATGCTCGGCACACTCACGGAAACAGGAAGCCGGGGAAAAAAGGAAGGAGACGGGCGCGTCGACGCGCACCTCGGTCCAGAACGGCGCAGAGCGATAAAGTACGGCGGATAATTAATTTTATAGCTACTCAATTTCCGAGGGAATCGGCTACCGGAGGCCACGAAGCCCGTTTTCGTTAGTCGCGCCTACAAAAAAGCGGCTAAAGAGAGGAGGGGGACGGGAGTACGAGTTCGAAAAAAAAAAAGGAGAAACAAAAAAGAAATCAAGCGAAGAGAGATATAGAGTCAGATGCGAGAGAGAGGGGAAAGAGAGAGAGAGAGAGAGAGAGAGAGAGAGA
>NW_021846026.1:0-622 GCF_003651465.1 Formica exsecta
TCTCTCGGGAATAATCAATAGCGCAATCTCTTGGCACAACTGTATTATAAAAATTCTTTTTTCGTCCTCAAATAAAGAAGAGTAAATAACTTGAAGATAAAACCGCAGGTTTGCGGTTCTAAGCATTTGCATATATTGGTTTATGCTTGAGCATCGTGGTTTTCCATAAATTGAAATTATCCGCTTGACTTAATTTTACGCATTGTATCCAGGACGTAAGGCATATTCTTCCGCTACGATTTCATCCTTCTAAGAGAGAGGATCCGCCTCTTTCACGTTCGTTCACAAGCGGACTTAATTCACTGCTCACTCATGCCGAAATAGGCACCATCTCGGTGTCACGCCTTTTTGTAATTAACATTGAAGACTTGCTTGATGAGATCCTGCTTTTATGCAATTCAATTGGATTTTTTATTTTCACACGTTTAGCACATTTTTAACTTCATCTATTTTAATTTAGCTTTTATCGTTGCAGTTTAATTTAATTATAATTATGTATTTTCGACAAATATCATGATATTAGCTTTATCATTCAATGTTCAATTAAAAATTTTACTGATGTGTAAATTGAATGTTACAATAATAATTACTTTTAATTTCTTATAAAACATATTAAATTTTA
>NW_021846027.1:0-622 GCF_003651465.1 Formica exsecta
ACAATTTTTATTAATGTGTAGTATTAAAGAAAATAGAGACAATCTGTATTTGTATAATTTTAATTATATAACAACGTAGATTAATTAAAATATAATCTGTGTATAAGAGTAGAGATATAGCCACCCATTAACTTTTTCGTTAGCTCGCAGATGATACATGTCTAAAATTTTACATTATCACATAGCAATATTATAATAGGATGGAGAATATTGGTAGAAACATCTTGGATTTTTTCTTTCTTATTAGGAAAAGTACATCTATTGCTGACAAGCATAATATGTCAATGATAAGTGCATCATAGATGCATATTTGATAATAATCTCGCTGCACAAAGCAAATTACTTTATTCAAAATGCTGAAAAATGTCTTAAATCTGTCCCCGAACTCTGATAGTCCTTCTCTCGTGTACTTACCTCAACAGATCACGATAGAATTAGTCTGATATTATTAAGATCGTGGTATGATGGTAAGAGCAGCATTACACGGATGATATATATAATAGCACAACGGTGTATTTCCCTGCGCGAAAACTTTTACGCGTTTTGATGCTGAATGTTGGTCACGACGTTGCTCGCATCGAAAACAGTTGTGTCTTCGTCATCTTCTTCCTCCAATGGCAAC
>NW_021846028.1:0-622 GCF_003651465.1 Formica exsecta
ACGTTATCTTTGCATCCTAGTTTCAGAAATAAATCTCGGAATAATGAATATTTGTCAATTATGCTTACTCTATTGATTAATTATGTTTAATTATTTTTTTCGAGCTAGTTTTAATTTAATTAAAATGTGGAACGTATTTATAATCCCATCACATTATACACGTACATTATTGTATTTGTAATTAATTAATCAGTATCATTTCAGAACGATCGAGGAATATATATCATTGGTAAATCTTACCACGTGTACCCGCATAAATTATCCCACGCTAATTAATGAATATTCTCTGGATCCGAGTCCAATGACGATAAAATACAACAAAAGAAGAGAGATTCTCGCGAGGTATCGTTAACAGATTCACGAATAATCGATGTCCAATTAATTACCTAACAAAAGATGAGATACGCGAGCAAGATGTTTTTTTGCTATTGAAAAGGGGTGCAGGTCGTGTCCGAACATGGGATCAATTACCAATTTCATTAGCGATTTAATTAGTCGGGCGGGGCGGCATCGGCTAGACGTCGAATCGTGAGACGGCGCGGGCGATCTTTCGATCGATATCAAAGTGTCGCGATCCTTCCTTTAGTCCAGTAAAATAGTATCAAAAACACCGAATATCTAC
>NW_021846029.1:0-623 GCF_003651465.1 Formica exsecta
AAATAATTAAAGATTCATAATATGAAACTTAAATTTGCCATGCAAATTATCACGGTTTTTTATATTAATTTTTTTATATTTTATATATAGATATTTATTTTAGAGAATATTTTTTTCTTTTTTAAAGAAAAGTTAAATGACTTTTGGGAGAGAAAAACACATATTATATTTATTTTTTAGAAACTTTTAAATTTCTATAAAGGAATGTAAAAAAAGATTGTTGTATCTTATTAAGAAAACCGAAAAAAATTATTTTATGATACTTATAACGATTTATAAGAATGCAGCTGCGAACTAAGACAGAGCTACGATGATGATTGAAATCGGAGGTGTCGTCTTATTGTTAGCGTCTTTAGGAAAGATGGTAGAGTCCGACATTGTCCGAATTTGTCGATGTTTTTTTTTTCGGTGGCTCACCTTTGCCGATCGCGTCACCAGTTTCATCATGCGTGTAGGCCCACACCTAGTAGCCTTTTTACAAGCGCTCGTATCGTTAAATTTCTCCGATGGCGCGTAAAGATGCCCGAGGTAGGACCTCGTGTTTTCCAAATACGCATTCTATCACGACGAGCTCCGCTTACGGATCAAAGTGGGACCTAATCGGGCTCAATCTGGGAAAAGAT
>NW_021846030.1:0-623 GCF_003651465.1 Formica exsecta
ATATACTATCATATAAATTTTTTTATTTTATTATACAGAAAAATATTTCATTTGCCTTGAAACATTTTGATATTAAAAATTCTTTTTTTTTACAATTATTTTAAATTAAATTATCATAAAAATCTCAGTCTGTATTTGATTCTTTTTTCTTTTTTTAGAAAATTATATTATCAGAAAATTCATTATCAACACCACTCGCTTTTTTACGTGCAGGTCGTCGGGCATAGAGAGAAGCTACAAAATTTAAGATTACAAATACGCAGTTTCCTCGGCGACGGCAGGGTTTGTTTAGGACCCGATGGGGCCCTTAAATAGCGGTACCCTTTGGCGTCGTGGATGCATCCGTAGGTCCGCGCACAGAGCTGGTATCACGAGTTTCTCAGGCAGGTCAGTGAAACTGCGCCGTCAAGTTGAAGGCCAACACCCCCACAATGCAACGGCCGACGAGCACCAACGTCGTTCTCTCCCCACTATATCGTTAGATCCTCTGCCTCTTCCTCCCGCGCGCCTACCATCCCTTTCCTCCTCGACCCCTTCTAAACGTAACCCCACTCGACACGCGCGCGAACGATATAGTCGAGAAAACTCCAATAACTTGCCGATAACTCGTTTCTGCCGTCGAC
>NW_021846031.1:0-623 GCF_003651465.1 Formica exsecta
ATTTCATATCGCACTTTGGAATAATTTATATCCTTTTATACTGTTCTAAAATATATAAATAATTCTCTGGTTTTATGTACATAGGACTATTATATGTATAATACTTTTATTAGTATGAGAGAGATTCAATGATATTTTAAATAAAGTAAATTTAAATAGTACATTGAGTGGGAGGAACAAATTAAAAGTTTCGCGAAAATATGTGCACAGCCGCAGGTCCAATCGTTTCGTAACGCGATTGCCATTATACATTATTAGAGAAACAAGGTATTCGTCGTTATACCTTCCGCCTGTAGGAGAAACAGCCTTTACACTGTTCGTGGATGACGATACCATGCACGAGCTATTATTACAAAGGATCCTTATAGGAAACAAGCTCTTTACTAAACTGCTCGAGTCTTCGCAGCCCTCGAGCGACGCTAATGAAATACCTTACGAATGCCAGAAATTTCAGGAAGCATCGAGCACCTTAATTAAAAGCGATATTTAGCGCAAAAATATCACGTTGCTCTCGCGCAATTATAACGGTCGTAATCTCGTAATTAAGGATTAACAATGGGCAACCGGACCCGGCGGAACATTGTTTCTCGCGAAACGATACGGAATTATCGTAAATGTGATAA
>NW_021846032.1:0-623 GCF_003651465.1 Formica exsecta
AAAAAAAAAAGAAGAAATAACTGGCATTGCCGCGGCACACTGTCGGCAAAGCGTCGCCACGTGAAACACGGTTGACCCGTACTTTCGGAATCTCGTGCGCGGGCATGCAACGACGGAAGCCGTTGAACACGACGGACATGAAACCACACCACTTTCGACCCTGCCCGTTCCCGCCCATGCGGCCACCGGTTTTCGTGCGTGTACGTGCGCGTGCTTCCTGTACAAGCCGAGGAATGCAAACCCCTTCCTCCCTCCCCGCCCCTGCATGGCTGAAGGGTAGACCGGGCTAGCGCTCCCTCCGGGCTCTACTGCTCTTTACCACGGAGGGTTGATGAATTTCGTTCGGACAGCGTCGGATTTGCGCGAGCGGAAAGCGGAGCTTTCGCGGCAACAAGGCGGGGAAAAAGAGAAGGCAGGTAGGTAATTGGAGCACGTTGAAGGAAGAGAGAATTGAGTCGCTATATACGCTATAGAACGATATCCGTAATATTCTGCGGAGAGAGAAGGGAGATAAGAGGTAGGTATATACGTGAGGTTGGGAGAAATATCTTCCCCTCCTTGCGTACCGCAAAGTAAAGCTTCCTACCTCGCAGTATTTGTGCAACACAGTGGCTGTTTCGCGA